>NC_083748.1:12820000-13120000 GCF_033458585.1 Syngnathus typhle
GCCGAGCACTTGGGCCAAATGATTGTTGGGAGTGTCGTTAAACCTTTTTACTAACACTTACTTACATTTGACTAAACTCACCATCAGGTCAATGAGACAGAGGACTTGCGTGCCATGCAACACCCCCCCCCCCCGCCAGACCGCAAAATAACAGAGATAGTGTCACTCCACTCACTCTCACACCGAGATACAAAATGTCCTGAAATCGGAATGTGTGAGTACTTCCTAGAATTGTTTCGAAAAGAATCAGCCCCCGCAGATACTTTTTATCCGGCAAAGTGAGCGCCATGTCTATTGTGTGTCGCCCTACAAATAATCCGAAGCAGCCACGGCCCAAAAGACGCAGGAAGTCTAGCTAGATAAGATGGACGGCTGGCCACGATAGGGCTTCCTCACCTCCACACGCGCCCGGGACCGGGTTTTCAGGTTGAATAGAAAATTCCTTGAGTAGCCAATAGTCGCTATAACACCGAAATGAGAGAGAGTTTTAAAAAAGAGTAACTGCAGGAAGGCTGCCACACATTACGGCGCCAGGAAGGAAAGACGTTTGAGTTGCAAGCTAAACAAACTAGGGCTTCACAACAAGGCCCATTTGCACAACACCAGACTGAATTTTTTCCCGTGTGTCCCAGCAGGAAGGCGGCCTAGCGGACAGGACAGGAAGCCAACGCCCTGGCCGGGCCTCGGTGGAGATGAAGGCGAGGCCAGCCCAAGCTCGCCGGAGGTGCGGATGTGCTCGGCCAAAGTGCTAGCAGGGCCCGCGCCCCCCTCGCACCTCCGGCCATGTTGTTGAAGAGGAAGCTATGCGCGGTGCTGGCCATTGCCGCCGTACTCCTCCTCATGCTCGCCAGCCACAGCATCCAGAGGAGACCCTTCTTGTCGCTGTCTTTTGCCACGCCCACACGAGACGCCAGCGGTCAGGAGACGGGTAAGATGATATCACGTGTGACCTGCAATTTGGCCTTTCAAAGTTTTTTTAGAAAGTTTTTAACTAACCTTGCCAATTGAAAGCCTCAAGCCACATTTGAAACGTGACTTGTTTTTCTGCGTGGTTTGTAGCGCCTCCTGCTGACGTCGGCGACACACACGAAGCAGTCGTCACCGCCACACCTGAGAAGCGGCCGGCGAAGAGCGATGCCAGTCGGGAGACGAGGTAACGCACGGACGGGAGCGTGCCCAACATTTGCGGCGGTCTTAACGGCCCGCTCCTCTCAGGCCCTGCGCTTGTCCCGAGTCGTGCGTGTCAGACACGAGTGCCTCCGACTGGTTCCGCCTTCGCTACGATGCTGGACAGCGGCCCGTCCTCCGCGACGCGAGCGAACGCTTGGACCCGGACGCGCTCGACTGGTGGCTGGTGAGCACAGTTCGCTCGCCCGCCAAACGCACATTTCGACTTCCGCCTAACCTTCCAGAGTCTTCCAGAAAACTAACCCTAACGCAATCAAGCCAAACGTTCCATTTTGGGGTAAACGTCAATTTCAACGAGCAAACATGAATGATTTTCAAATTGAACAAGCAGCCGTGACGAGCATTCCCAGCGCCTTAAGCAGTACACGGACGGACGGACGGACGGACGTCTGAGTATATTTCCTGCTCTACATTAGCACACACACAGGCCATTAGGAGATTGAGGGGGAGGTAAGTTGATTTCAGCTTGCTGATTCACTGCACCAAGCAGCTGCGATGCTTCCTTGAGATATGAGCTCAATTTCTATTCGTACGACGCTCACAACTCAAGGCATGTCACTGTCTTTCCCGGTTGAAATGAACGGCCGACGAATTTTTTTGTAATGAAAAAATAGAACTTAAGTACAGTGGAGCACCACGTACTCGCAATTAGACATTCACTCTTCCCCAAAATCTTTTAAAATGTGTGATTATATTATTTTGTTTGTCTTTGGAAGAGCCCATTTTTGGTGGCCCTGAAATGCAAACAACAACAACAACAAACCAAACACGAGAGCAAATCATAAAGCACAACAGCAAATAAGCAAACAAAACAACAAAAAGCAAAATCCAACCGCAAACCGCTCAAACAAAGGGCAACAGTGAATTTAAGAGCAAAAACTAAGCGTCATGACAAATTTGAAGAAAAAGACAACTGTAAACAAAGAAATCAAAGCCCCCAAACTACCGTAATTTTCGGACTATAAGTCGCGCCGGAGTATAAATCGCACCAGCCATAAAATGCCCCAAAAAGTGAAGAAGAAAAAAACATATATGTATATAAGTCGCTCCTGAGTATAAATCGCCCCCCCACCCAAACTATGAAAAAACCCGCGACTTATAGTCCGAAAATTACGGTAAATGCAAGTGCCAACTGAGTGACCTTGATGCATTTCAGTGTGGAAGACACAAATGATGATAACCCGGCCTGGAACGTAACGTGAGCTCTTTCCCTCGGCAGAGTCTCCAGCGTTCGGGCAACGACGGCACACTGCGGGAAGTCATGTCGCAGATGTTCCAAATCATCTCGCCGCGTCCCGTGGACTTTGCGCCGCAGCCGTGGCGTTGCCGCACCTGCGCCGTGGTGGGGAACTCGGGCAACCTGCAGAAGTCGGTGCACGGGAAACTCATCGACTCCCACACCTCTGTCATCCGGTACCTTTTCCACACTGACTCTTTTCGTTCCGTCCCTCCCGTGCTCTCGCAGTCCCGACGAAGAAGCGGGACTGCGACGACAGCGGCCGTACGGAGGACCGTCAAGTCCAATGTCTTGATATTGCCCTCGTCGAGAAGCTCGGGTGTACATGTGAGAGCCATTGAATGTTTGGCGCCCAGGATGAACAAGGCGGTGACGCGGGGCTTCGAAAAGGACGTGGGGAACCGCACCACGCATCACTTTGTGTACCCGGAGAGCGCCGTAGATGTGGAGCGCGGCGTCCACCTCATTCTGCTGCCCTTCAAGCTCCGAGATATGGAATGGCTGACCAGTGCCCTCTCCACCGGCCACATCAAAATGTAAATTTTTTGCTAAACATCAGACATTTGGAACCCTGTTTTTGCCAAACGTCAAAGTAGCGTTTATTTCCGTCAAGCTCACCGACGTGATGTTTTTGTGCACTCAGGACGTACACGCGGGTGAAAGAACGGGTAGAAGCCGATAAAGACAAGGTAAGCGTGGCAGAGGTGTGTAACGTGTGCGCTACATGCTAATGGCGCACGTGTCTGTGCAGGTGTTGGTGGTGAGCCCGGCGTTCTTCAAGTACGTCCACGAGCGCTGGACGGAGCGTCACGGCCGCTACCCGTCCACCGGGATGCTGGCCATAGTCTACGCGCTGCACACCTGCGACCAGGTCGCCATGACACCCACTCAACCGCCTTCCTCTTTCTTGCTTCTTCTTCTTTTGTCCATCGTTTCGTAACGCCGTTCTCCGCAGGTGTCGGTGTTTGGTTACGGGGCCGACAAGCAGGGCAACTGGCACCACTACTGGGAGGAGAATCGCTACGCTGGCGCCTTTCGCAAGACGGGCGTCCACAGCGCCGACTTTGAGACGCAAGTCATCCGGCGGCTGGCCGAGGAGGGAAAGATCCGACTGCACGCGTGAACCAAGCGGACGCCGTCCGTACTGGCCGGGCCTCCTTTGACACAGAACCCAAGCGGCCCAAATTCTCCTCGTCCATTTTGTGCCTTTTTCCCACAAGACTATGGAGTGTCCTGTAAACACAAAAAAGACTGCTCTGAGATGGGGAATGACCACATAACGGGGCGGGGGTTGTATTAGTTAGCAAAAAAAAAATAAGGATACCCCCCCCCCCTTTTCTTTTTCTTTTTTGTCTGAGCACTTTGCCTTAAGGAAATGCCAGCCATCTTGTGGCTTTACAACTCGTCTTTTTGTTCAAACTGAATGGCTGACATCCAGTAAGTATTTTGTTCCCGTTTTTGTGGTGCTTAGTCTTGTATATTCCAATTTCATTTGAATTATTCTTTCCTCAAGAATTGGACACCACATGGTGACGAGCCCTTTGCAAATTTTGAGGGGAAAAGCCCAAATTGAATACATTTTGGCTTTCGCCAGTTCGCATTGGTTTCTGTTGCGGTGCATTCGCTGTTTTTGTTGTACCAAAGGTCAACGCCCCCTGTTGGTCTTGACGTGTACTGTGAATGTAAAAGTCGTTCTTCCGTGGTCAATCGTGTGGTCAATCGTGTGCCTGCGTGCTAATATTTGCGTGCAAACGACAATGAAGGAAATTGAGCACCGCGCAGTGATTTTTCTTTTTTTTTTTATACAGTATTTAGCATGCTGCCTAAATTGTTTCTTTCAATGTTTTTTTTTCTGCTTTTATTTTTTCTTAATTTCTTTATATGGGTTATGTGGAAAGGAAGAGATGAGACGTGCATTTACAAATAAGTAACATTTACATAATCATGAGGCGGCACTGGTTAGCACGTCCGCCTCACAGTTAAGTGGATGTGCGTTTGATTCCACCTCCGGTCCTCGCTGTGTGGAATTTGCATGTTCTCCACGTGCCTGCGTCGGTCTTCTCCCATATCCCAAAAATATGCTTGGTAGGTCGATTGAGCACTTCAAATTGCCCATAAGTGTGAGTGCGAGTGAGGATGGTTGTTTGTCTCTGTGTGCCCTGCGATTGGCTGGCAACCAGTTCAGGGTGTTCCCCGCCTACTGCCCGATGACTGCTGGGATAGGCTCCAGCGGGGTCGCGACCCCCGTGGGGACAAGCGGTACAGATAATGGATGGATGAATCATGTTGGCTTATCAACCAGTTTGTTTTAAGTTGACCTGTTTGTATTTTTCTAATGCCAATTATGAAAATGGATACATTTCAAGGGATAAGAAGTTCAAATTTAGGTTTTGCTAATGGCTTACTTCCTGCACACGTCCCAATTCTCTTCACTTTTGTTAATGCTCTATATTTGTTCCAAGACCTTTGTCCATGAGGCCTGCTTGACATGCAAGACTTTGTGAATTTGTAAAGGCACTGCTGCCACTTGGACTGAACAAGAATGAGAAAATAAAACACATGTTTTGAACGGCACTGCGAACTTTTCCACTGTTGGGCAAGCTAGCAAAATATTTGTTGGGGTTCCTTCAAGGTTGCAAATGCTCGTAAACTGTTCCCCAACAGTTTTAGTTTTTTCCCCTTGTTGCAAGCACAATTTGAAAATGTACAAAAATTTTCCATGATTTGAATGAGGTAAAATAACATGCTTTTTCTCTCGAGTATATTGTTAGAATCATTTGTTTCAGATGTAATCATTTTCTGTATAAGAAATTAAATTTGGTGTTCAAAAAGTATTTTTTCAAGCTTGACTCTTGAAAAAGAGAGGGTCGTCTTATAATCAGGGTCGTCTTATATTCGGGCCAATACGGTAATATTGGACAATTGAACGGATTACGTAATGATTAGAATACTTATAGCCAATAATAAACAAATATTAGAATAAAAGCACAATACTTCCACAAATGACCACAAGATGTCGCCAAACCTAGCAAACGTTTCCTGCTTAACTCCAGTTTCCGGTCGAGCGTCATTTTTTGTGTAACCGTGGCGCCAAAGCTAAATTCCCCAAAGAAGAAGAAGAAGAAGAAGAAGGAGAAGAAGAAGAAGAACAACAACAACAACAACAACAACAACACAATAGGTCTCCGGAATCATTTGAGCTGCGGGCGGGCTGACATGGATACGGAGGACAACGTCCGCTTGACTCTCCGCAACTTACTCAACTCCGTCGAGTGCATTTCGGCTCGAGTCCGAGGTCAGTTTGATCAATTTGGAGCTAGGGAACGGCCCGGCCGAGCTAAAATTGCTAACGTAGCGTGGTTAGCAGACACTCTTTGGCGTTAACGTGGAGTTAAAATGCTAACCTAACATACATTTTACACACAGAGGGGGAAACAACATGGTGGGCGACACTTACTGAGCGACAATGGCAGACAAAATGATAGTGGGCAACGCAAAAAAAAAAAAAAAAACATCACAGAGTGTGTCACATATACATTTTCTTGTATCGTGGAGCTAAAATGCTAACCTTCAAGTTTCTGTCTCAGACGGAGAAGCCAACGAGCCGGACGGAGACTTCAACCTCTCCAACTTTTGGGACACTTTGAGTTGAGTGCTCAAGTGGACGTTGCATGCTCAACAATACCCGTTCAATGCCAATGAAACTCTCCTGCGCCAATGCAACTGCTAACCTCTGTGTTGCAGACCAGGCGGCCAAAGCAGTATCTCAGGAAGCCACCAAACTCTGCCTGGCCTTCTCCAAGCCTCCGCTGCCGTCACAGCAAGTTAGTCAGTGAGACATTTTGCAAAGATGATTCCCCCGCCGCCATTTACGTATATAAAATTATCTTTTTGTTTCTTTGCCACAGGATGCAGAGCAGCTGTCCGACTCTGTCCTCAAGAGTGTCCTCAGCCTCTCCACTGTTTATTACTGGCTTCCCAATAGCAGAGGTAAGACGCGCTACCTGGCGCCGTCTCCTGCTTTCAGGCGACAGGGGTGGTCAGAGGAACAGGCCGGACTTGTGTGTGTCGGCGATGCTCCTCCAGAAGAGTTGTAACGTGCCAGGAGATGTCGCGCTCTTTATTATACTTGTTTGCTTGACTCACCGTCTATGTGTCAGGCGTCGCTCTGCGTCAGCAAGTCCGAGACGCCGTCGTGCAGGCCCTGGAGGGCCTGACGCAGCTTCTGGAGGTCATACTGACTTCACCGCTACAGAGGTACGCGCATTGAGCAACAAAGGAGGCAGGCTCCGGCTTGGGGAAGGTGAACAACTGACTTGTCTCCTTCTAGTCTGACTCAGGCGCAGTTGACGTCTACGGGAGGGGTGTGGTCAGCGTGTGACCGCTTCACCCGCCTACCACAAGGTAAGCACACCTTCCTACCCTGTACTGACCTTTCTCCCGTGTGACTTGGCTAGCCACCAAGGTACCGACCGACGTAGCGAGCTCGCCGCCATCTTCTTTTCCAGCGACCTTCATGCTGAACAAGCTCCCTTCATATCGCTCTCTCAAATGCAGACAATAAGGCTGCAGCGGTGCTGGTCCTGAGCGGTCAGAGCGGCATCGTCAAAGACGCCATCGAGGAGTTGGAGCAGGTGCGAGCCGCGAGGAGGCAAGGCGACCAGGCTGCGCGCGCTCCTCCATCTGAACGGGAAGGCGGCCGTTGATCTCGCAGGCGCTGTTGGAGGCCCCGTCGGGCGACGCCCCCGATCAGCAGGAGGATGGCGAGGAGCCGCACGCTAACCAGGACGCGTACTGGTCGGTGCGGGACCGCTGCGTGGTGGCCGCCTGCCAGGGGATGATGAAGGTCGCCGCCGCCTGCCTGAGGAAAACCACGGCGGCCGTCAGGACCCGCGGGGACGCCGATGCGCCGCAGAGGGTGGAGCAGTTGGATCGCCTGCTCGACGCCGTCAAGGAAATCAGCCCAGGGTTCGCGTGCAAACTGACCAACACACGAACATCCGTCCATCTATTTTCTGAACCTCTTTTTACAAACATATTTATTTTTATTTCTTAACAGAGTTGATGACCTGGCTTTGTGTCTCTACCCACCGGTGGATAACAACGATGCGGACAATCATGTAAGTCTGTAACGCTCTCTCACACAAACGTACACGAGTATGACATTGATGCTGTTCAATTGCTGGTTGAGATATTGAGGAGAGCTGTAAAATGTTGACATCTGCTCATCCGTTTTGTTTGCAGGTGACTCAACTGGCGGCGCTCTTGACAAAAGTTCTCACCATCATTAGGTGAGTGCCATTTGTCATCCCCAGTGACGCGGCGTCATCAAACGGCGCGGCTGTCGCACTCCCTTGCTTTCCCGACGTGCGCGTTATGCCTCGCTGATTGCCAGGGGGGTCAAGTTTTGCCCGCAAACAGAATTGGGCTTTGTCGAGCTGTCGTCTTCCTGTCTGTCGCCCCCCAAACCAGGTCCAGTCACATCTGTGGTGAAGCAGAGCTGACCTGGCTAGAGTTCTTGGACCAGGCCGTGGACCACAACCTGCAAAAAGCCAAAAATCTCCTTTGGCTGGACAGCTAGTGTGCGCATGTGTATGTGTGTGCCTGGGAGTTATGCTTGTGTATTATTTTCGGGTTTGTGTGTGTGTTTTCGTGTGCTTGCGCGCGCCCCATTTCAACTCTGGATGGACAACAGAGTGGAAGAGATCGATTGTTATCAGCTGCTACACAGCCCTTGAGATTCTCAGGTCTCCTGAAATTTGTCAGCTAAATAAATTGATGTTGGAAACTTCACAAAATATTGTGCTCACTCCAGTGGAGCCCGAGCTGGTGTGCGAGGCAGAAAAGTTCCTCTTTAATTTGCCGTTATTGTTGATGACCGGATGTTACGTAGCGGAGATTGCGTACACGCACGTAAAAAAAAAGTAGGAAGCAGTGATGTGCATTCCTGTTTTTTTAAGTGGATTGAATCTTTAGAATCAGTTCATTCAAAAGATTTGTTCAAAACAATTGTTCACCGAATCGTTCGGCCCCTCCCCACACATTGATCCGTTGTTGAATGGGCAAGGCAACAATTGCGTCACTGACTCGTTCGCGAACGGGAAAGTCAGCGCTCGTTCACTCACTGATCCGTTCTCGCGATGAACGGGAAATGCAAATCACTCACAGATTCGTTCAACTTATAAGTTACGTTATTGCATGTTGGTTGAAGTCATATAAACTGAAAAAAGAACGAATCACTTCATGAAGTGGTCACTCACGTTCCCTGAAAAGATTCGTTGTATTGAACGAATCGTTCACTCACGTGCCAACACTAGCGTGGTCATTCTCCCCGCTGACAAGTGAGCACAGCCGGTCGGAAAGTTACCGGCACGCCGCAACCCTCGACCGCATTTTGCACAAGCAGTGCCAAAACGACCACCAAAACAAAACAGGTATTGGGGGGAATGGCTGTGCCGATGACGTTGGCGAGTTAAGGACATTTTAAAGTCTATGCGCCGTCTGCCATCCTTTGTCGCTGAATCCGTCACTTAGCGTCCGAAAGCAGGCCGGCCGGTAAGCGATACACCTTCCCTCCATTCCCCAAACATGGCTAACACGCCGGCCGGTGTTGCCCGCAGCCTATAAGCTTTTAGTCGTTAACCTTAACTTCGACCTGAGCTCAGCATCCGGAAGTTTGCCGGTTAGCTTAGCTTCCGGCCTTCGTTTATATAGCTTTGTTAGCTTAGTTTTAGCAAGAAAGTGGCGGTAGCAACTAGCATGACAGACCTACTCGTCATGTGCCGTCTGGACTTAATTATATTTTCGGAAACGAACGAAAAATTAAGCTTGTCGGTCTAATAAAAGAGACGGGGGATTTATTTTTCACTAATATTTTCTTATAAATGACAAGTTAGCCAATGTCACGAATGCCCACCGGGCCCGTTTCTCGTCCCACCCAAACTTGATTGTTTGAATTTGGGTGGAAATATCAGTAATTGAGAACTGTCCAGCCTTAACAAGGTTGTCTGGGTGTATGTTGTAACAATGATTCAATGGAAGCCAGCCATATATGCTGAGTTTCAAATTTTCCCAAAACAGGAGAGCTACAATGAGTCCGAAAGCGAAGCCGTGGGCTGAGCTGAAGCAAGCCGGCAATGAGTGCTTCAAGGCCGGCCAGTACGGAGAGGCCACCCGCATCTACAGCCTGGCCATCAGCGAGCTACACAAGTCCGGTAAGTTTTTCAATAAGCATTGCCACACGTCTCATCATTTAAGCTTGAACTACGACTAATGGACTAAAGTCACATACACTTGATGAACATACTTTCAAGTGCTTCATTGGAGGGCAAATTGGCCTCCTTTACACTAGCAGTAAAACTCTGCATTTGTTTTTCTCAGGTGCCATGAAGGCAACACACTTGTTGCTAGGCAGAGTTCCTGCATAGCATAAGCTTGATTTTGTCCTACGCGCTTACCAAGTGCCTCTGCGCTTATCGACTCCACTTGATTTACCTGGCTACAAATTCGGTTACCTAGATTTTACTTCATTCTTTACATTGTTTGGTATTTCATTTTTGTGTTTGTATCAAATATGAACTTGTCGATATCCAATGTGCGGTGACGTTTGCACCTGCCCTGCAGATCCAAAGAACGTGGAGGAGTTGAGTGTGTTGCACTCCAATCGTGCCGCCAGCTACCTCAAAGAAGGAAACTGTGCCGAATGTTTCAAGGACTGCAACATGTGAGTACGGAACAGCTAGTTCATCCGTGATCAGCAGATTCCCCAAAATGATATCATTTGTCGTGAAGGTTTAATTGCTTTTATACCATAATTAAGAAACAAAGAATGATCTCAAAACAACGTGATGAGGTTTTGGATTCTTAGAATTGTCAAGTGTTGCCTTAACTTGACAGTGAACAGGCTTTAGGCTACTTTCCACCGCGAGGCTGCGCTGCAAGTTCGTCCCTACGTAGCCACCTAGCAAGTGGCAGACCTTCCTACTTCCGTTTACGACTAGCACCCTGGTTCCGTACCTCCCTGTAAGAAGTGCGCAACTTTGGACAAAAGCTGGCCCTGCTCCTCTGCTAGTTCTCTGGAGCTGCTACCGTTCAACGTGAAATCTTTGCTGCGCCGGGCCGCCGCCTCCGAGGCCCAGGAGCGTTATCAGCAGGCCTACGTGGACTACAAGACGGTGCTGCAGCTGGACGCTCGCATCGTGGCTGCGAACGACGGAGCCAACAGGTGCGTGCTAACGTATGCATACTTACTAACAAGCGCCGTGTGTTTGTGTCAAATGATGTAACGAACAAGGTATCTTGTCACCTTGGTAGGGAACTACATGGCTAAGCCATTTGGCTACTAGGTAACTAGCAAGCTTCCCGCTTACTTAGTTGGCTACTTAACAGGCTTAAGTTGTGAAATTTCCATCAATTTAGATTTTGTTTGTACACTTGTTTATTTTTTCCATAAGAATATTTAGTCTCTAGAGCACCTTTGTTAGTTTTCATTCTTTTATTGTTATGAAAATGCTCCGCTTCAGTGGACGGTTTATTTTGTTAGTTTCCATTAACGGTAATCACCTTGCCGCTTACCAATCTACTTAGCTCCTACGAGCCCATGGAATTCCTGTTTTTTTTATCTTTTTGTAGAATGACAAAAGCGTTGACGCAGGTCAATGGTCCGTCGTGGCGCGAGAAGCTCCCTCCCATCCCCGTTGTACCTCTGGCAGTTCGGGAAAAGCTCAGCCAAGGACCCGCTACCGTGCCGTCGCAACACAACGGTGTGGCGCCGAGCCACAATCTACCGGCTGAGGGGGACGTCCAGAAAGCCACATTGCTGAAGGAGGAAGGAAACGCACTGGTCAAGAAAGGGGCGCACGCCCAGGCCGCCGAAAAGTACACTCAAAGCATCCTCCACCACGGCAAAGAGGCTGCCACCTTCACCAACCGGTAGGGAAGCAAGATGGCCGAATGAGCCGAGCTCCGATGCTAACCTGTGCGCGTTTTCTCAGGGCGTTGTGCTACCTGGCGCTGAAGCGCTACCACGATGCCCTCAGCGACTGCGACGCAGCGCTCGCCATCGACGGCGCCAACGTCAAGGCGCTGTACCGACGGGCGCAGGCGTACAAGGAGCTCCAGGTGATCTACCTTTGCTCTTATCTCGCCACTTGCTCAGCCTCAGCTAACTTAGCAGTTTGCGTTTTTTTGTCAGGACGGGAAAAGTTGCATCCGAGACCTGAACAAGCTCCTCACCTTTGAGCCAAACAACACGGCTGCCATTAAGCTGCTGCAGGAAGAGCAGCAGCGGCAGCAGCAGCAGCAACCACCACCACCTCCGCAGGAGAAGAAGAAGAAGAAGAGCAAGAGCAGGAAGAAGTGACCACTGGACACTTGGTTCAGAAACATGATAGAAGGCGAAAGTGAGTGAGTGGAGTTGGGGTCACCTAGCAGTCGGCCCGCCACTTGCGGCCATGCCCATCCTCTTGACCAAAGTGCTTGAAATCCTTGTCGTCATCTTGGGGTCTTTGATGTGGTCACTGGTCACCATCTCGTTTGATTCGATCCCGTCTTCACCGCGCTCCTCTCAAGCGTGTTATTGCCAATTTTCCTGTCATGGTCCCAGATGGCCGGATTACCTACCCACCTCCTTTCTGTCCTAATCCCCTGGTGCGATACGCGCCTTTAGTCTTTCACGAGTTTTGTCTTTAATCTCGTCATTGGTCACCACATGGCTGACATGGATCTCTTCTATCGTGACTAGGCATTTCATTCTGTGGCGTCATTGATCTTATCGTTTGTCTGCCAATGTCATTGGTTGCCTTTTTTCTTGCAATCTTTAAGATCACATCTGAGATCTTTGTCAGTGACACCTGTGTTTTTTCATGCCCCCCCCCCTTACAAGTCTATAGGCCAACATGAGCTTTGGGAGCGAGAAGAAAGGAGTCGTGAGCGTTACTGTTGAAAATAAACACACAGTTTAATAACCTTTTTTTGTCTTCTTGTTTGGATTGAAGTGGAATAAAAGCAGCCAGTGGGCAGGACTAACAAGCTGGCAAGAAGTTAAGAGGAGGAGGAAAATAGTGATAGATTTAAAAGAAAAAGAAAACCTCCTAGTGAGACAGGACGGGCCAGAAGGTTCTAAAGGAGCTTTTGGAGTGCCAGGTTCAGCTGGAGAGCGGCAGGAAAAGAAAGAGGGGGGGGGGTCCATGCGGCTGCTTCTTTTACAGAAGATGAAGGAGGAATGAACATTTGTGTGCATGAAGACAGGAGAAGGATGAGCGGAGGTCGGATGACAAAGGAGTCGGTCGAAGGTGTGTAGGACTAGTTCTCGCCCTCTCCGGCCTCCACCTCGTCACCCTGGTTGTCTGATGTCCACAGCTGAGGGAGACGCAGACAGACACACACAGTCACTTCCTGGTTACAAATTTGAATCTTAATTATCGTCTTGCTTGTTGAGCTTTTTAAAACTGCCTTCTTTCTGTTCAATTCTTTTGTTTTGACTTTTTAAACCTTATTTGGACTTCTGTGAATTGTATTTTACAGGATTTAAAAAATCACCTGCAATTCCAAAGAAACTGTCAGTTAGCAACATTCAATTGGCATCTTCAGAAGAGACCAAAATGGAACTGGATCAAAACAATGTGTTGAATGAATCGTCTGTCGAGGCGCGCCGGAGTTTCCACTCACAGTCAGGTTGTCCCTTAGTAGCTGCATGATCAGCGTGCTGTCTTTGTACGATTCCTCATTCAAGTTGTCAATTTGTGTGATGGCCTCATCAAAAGCCTGCCCGGGAAGGAAGCGGTTGAAGTTTCAGAGTGGCGCCCAGGTGGCAGCTGACATTGCCGTCGTGTTACCTCCTTGGCCAGACGGCAGGCTTTTTCCGGCGAGTTGAGGATCTCGTAGAAGAAGACGGAGAAGTTGAGGGCCAGGCCGAGTCGGATGGGATGCGTGGACTGCATTTCCTTCTTACTGATGCTAAACGCTGTGTCGTACGCCTCCTCGGAGTTGCTCACCGTCTCTTTAAAAGAGAGACTTTGATCAATCAACAGCCAACAGGTAATGCAAATCCAGCTGCTCGAAGACTTGTGCGTTCCTGTGATACAAGTGCGCTCATCCAAAAGAGAGCTGTTGTGCCATCTGCTGGCCACGGTCAGCACGTTTTACTTTCCCATTTGAACAACGGGAGCGTACGTGCACGAGCCACCGCTCCTGTTCGGTTGATCGAATGAATGTTTGCTATCGTGGACATTTTCTGTCAACGGCGTTCCGGGTCGTGACGAGATGCCGTCTTACTGGAGAAAAATGACTTTTGACAGGACGAGGCACCATCTTCCTCCATGAGAGCTTTGACTTCAAGATGCTGTCTTACTTACAGCAGGATGGCAGAAGGTGGCCACCTCACGACCATCCCGCCAGCGCCTCAGCAGCAAAGCTCACCCTTCTTGTCCTCTCCGGCCGCCACCTCCGACAGGTATCTGAAGTAGTCGCCTTTCATTTTGAGGTAGAACACTTTGCTCTCTGGCAACTTTGCGTTGGCGATGAGGAAATTGTCCAGAAGATTCTGGAAGGAGATGGGCACAGGAACAACAACGACAGCGTGTTCCTTTGAGATATTCATTTCTCTTTTGTTATCATAGGAAAATATCAACAAGCCGAACAAACACAGACTCTCCAACTCACGACATGACGGAACATACCAACACGTCGTTGCAGATGTCCTTGAGCTCCTGCTCAATCTTGACGCGGTAGTCGCGAGCCATCTGCTGCTTCTTCTCGTTGCCCTCAGTCTTCTGCTCGATGCTGGAGATGACGCGCCAGGACGAGCGGCGAGCTCCCACCTGCCGGCAGGAAGGCAAGGCCGCCGCCAAAGTCAAGAGCGCCGTGAAGAATGAGAGGACAGCCAGCGCAAACGAGGTGGGAGTCGTACCACGTTCTTGTAGGCCACGGACAGCAAGTTCCGCTCCTCGTTGGTCAGGTCCTTGTTCTGCTCCGTCACCTGCTTCATGGCGCTCGCCATGTCGTCATAGCGCTCGGCCTGCTCGGCCAGCTTGGCTTTCTGCACCAGCTCGTTCTTGTCCATTTCGTGGCTACGGACAACAACGTGGGCGTCACCGCACGGAGCTTGGTGAAAAGCCACCGACGACCCACCGAGGTAGGTCCGGTCCAACGGGGAAAAGGCGGACATCTGTCCCGGCTACTCGGTCGCTTCCCTTATACGCGACCCCTATATCTTCCTTCATCCAATTGGCCACACACCAACGATTTCAATCCCCGAAGCGCCTTTCGTCATCGTTCGGCAAACATCGTAATCGACCAATTACAATTAACGGCCAGTAATTTCAATTGAGAAGTCATTCAAAATGACACCTTCTCATTAACTATTAGCCAGCCGCTAACACGCGAGCAAGCGCACCGGGCGAGTTGGGTGGGGAGCCTGTTAATGGCTTCATTCCTCGCGACGCAGTCACAAAAGAGGTTTCAATTCGTCGCCTCCGGTCGTCAATTTGTCGCGGCCGGCGAGCGTTACAGCAGGCTCGGACTTTATTCGCGAGGCCTGCAAGCAGTTCCGCCCCCGTCGACTCCGCCGCACTCCCCTGTGGAATTTTAAGATGGAGGCTAGCCTAGCATGCTAGCCGGACGACGAGACACTCGGATCGGACGCGTTTAATCAATAACACGGGCGGCATAAACACGACCACTGGGGCTTGTCGAAATATGACCGGAAACACGCTTCAATCAAAGCAAATTCAATCCGCGAGTTCAATCGCGAAGGAAGGGGAGTGGGGGGGGGGGGGGGTTCCTGGGAAAGGAGGGTGTGTTAGCCCACGCCATGACGGAGCAGCGGGGGCTACGTGAGCGCTAGGCTGGGTAATCGGACGGATTTTCCACCACTCTGACTGAGCCTGCCGGTGGGAACAGCCCACAAATGCCCACAATAGGCGAAGATAAGCCGCCGTTGCCGCCAAAGACGGGCCAGCGCGTTTAAGCTGTCAAAAAATAGAGGCCCCAATCATCGGCGACTCCCTCATTGCACCGTGCCGCGCGTCGCCCGGGGACCGTCGCATCGGAAGCAACATTGAGCAGGGTGGGATAAAAAAAAAGCACACGTCGTCATACTCAGGTGTAGTCGAACCGGAGCACTGCTGGGTACTTTCCCCGTACGCGGCCCCAGCGAATCTCGGCCTAAATCCAAACCACAATGGGCACCTTCCGCCGCGGAGGAGGCAAAAACGACCGCCGCTCGGGGGTCGCGCCCGGGGCCTGCAAAGCGAGAAGCTTGCTGGCGGCGTGTGCCGAGTGCATGCGAATGTGGTTAACTCACTTTAGTCGGGTAGGAGAGTTGGCGATTTTCAATGACCGACGTGGTTTTTATCGAGCCGTCCTCCTCTCGCTGAACGGGGATTCAGGGCAGTACCACTTCCGCCTGCGCTGACACTTCCGCTTCCTCTAAGCCACACCCCTCCCCCCGCCGATATCCATGGCGACGCCACTCAGGGGCTTCCAGGCATCCCGGCAGGGGCTTTGACGTCAGAGCCGCCATGGCAACCGCTGACGACTCCACCATGACGTATTGATTCAGTCTTTTATTATTTGCGGGGTGTTTTTTTATCCTAAGAACTTATTAAATGATTTACAATTCTTTTAGTTAATTTATTTACAATATTGCAATTCATTTGCGTTCGTGATTTTTATTTTTTTTTAGTAAAAAAAACAACAACTGTCAGGTAAATGTTATGTCCATCCATTATCTGTACCGCTTGTCCCCGCTGGAGCCTATCCCAGCAGTCATCGGGCAGTAGGCGGGGAACACCCTGAACTGGTCGCCAGCCAATCGCAGGGCACACAGTGACAAACAACCATCTGCACCCGCACTCACACCTACAGGGAATTTGGAGTGCTCAATCGGCCTACCAGGCATGGTTTTCGGATGTGGGAGGAAGCCCACGCAGGCGAAAACATGCAAGTGAGTGGCAATACATAGTATGTACCGTTGCAACTGCATATGTATTGCGCAATTCCAGCTTCATTCACTTGTTCTTATGATGGAAGTTCATCAGTGTCGTCGAACATTGGAGGTTCTGCAGTACATAATGTGATGTTTGTCATGTGCGTGTGTGTGTGTGCCTAGTCAAAGGAGGAAACTAGTCAAGCCAGTCGAGTATCGTTGCCCGGTCAAACACGAGATTGGATGGGACCAGCCCCAACCAAGACGCCAACACCAAAGCATGAGCTGACATTGAGACCTTGAGACATGTAGACAGGCGCCATCATCCAGCTCCTTCGCTATGTCCATCAGCGTGAACGTGAGGAAGGTGTCCAACCTTCCGGGAGGATCCCTGCGAAGAGTGGAGCTCTCCTTTAGAGGTGAGTTGTCTGCTTGGGAAAAAAAGGACATCGAAAAACACCCCGAAATGTCTCGGATGCGTGAGGGAGCCACTGCTCCACCTGGCTGGCTCTTTTTTCCTCCTCTCCTTCTCACCATTCCTTCCAAGCAAGGGAACTTTCCCCCGTCAGCTTCTTTGTTCTTGAGTGGAGCAACGCAAACATGCTGAAGCAGCATTTAGCGATTCTGCTGCACATAGAATTAGGTGCCAAGTTGCCAACACATGCTAAAGCATTTTTCTATCGTTCTCTAAAATCATCTTCTTGCACTGTGCTCATTTTTATTTCTTTGCATTGCTTTGAAATTACATTGAAATGCTTTTAATTGTTGCACGTTTAATTCGGTGAAGCATCTTGTCTGAAAGTGCCTCGACTTGAAAAAATAGAACGTTGTGACATTTTTAAGACAACTGCTTTCAGAGAAACATTTTTTTCTATGAAAATTAAATCTATAACTGTAGTCACACTAGAAAATAGCAATTCTTTTTTTGAAAAAAACATACAACCCGATTTTTAGACATTTCTCTCCAAATATATTTAACTTTTTTAATCATTTAATCTTACGACTTTTTTTTGTCAAAAATACACTACTTTAATGCAAGATCATGATTTTTAAAGAGTTCTTTTTCCATTAGAAAATGTTCTTAAAATCTGTCACTTGGGAAAAAACCCTTTGTAAAAACATCCAATTTCATTCTTGTGTTTTTTTCTTCCACTATTACGACCTTATTCTTCTGGTGCGATTTGAGCCGTTGCTATGGTAACGTGTTTTGTTTTCCACCCGCCAGGATTCACCCAGAAGAGCCGAGTGATGCACAGTGATGGTGTGGCTGTCTTCAATGAAGTTGGTGTTTTTTTTCTTTGATAATTTGCTTTCATCAACAAAACAAACAGTATAACAATATCACATTTAATGCGTGTGTGCTTCCGTGGATGCAGCATTTCCGTTGGCCTCATTATGGCAAAGTCATCCGACATGAAGTGTTGACCATCAGAGTTTACAACTTCAGTAAAGTCTTTTCCAATAGGTAACCCCCCCCCCCCACACGCACACACACATGGTGTGATCTATGTGTGCTTATGTACAATGAACCAACAATAAACTAACCGATCATCAATTAACAACAACTCACAACAATTAATGCTAGATGTGTGGATGTGCTTGTCTACATGTCTACATGTGTGTGCACATGTTCATATTTGTGTGTGTGTGTGTTTAGACTGCTGGGCAAGCTGGTTGTGGGCCTCCAGCACATTGTTACATCAGGGAGGCTGTTGCTACAGGAACCGCTCACGGATGGCAACCATCTCCTGACTGATGTAAGTGTGCAATCCATACATGCACGTTTGTGTGTGCGTGTGGTAATCATGTTGCTGGAGTAGATCTATGTGGAGTTGGACGTGCACTACAATCCTGTGGAGGGCACCGCAGGAGGCTGGGAGGGACAGGATTTCATCAGCGTGGGCGACCAAGTTGAGTAAGTTAGTTAGTTTGTTAGTTAGTTAGTTAGACGATTTAAATTCTGTGTGTGTGCATCACTCAGATTGTCGCTGGGCTTCGTCAACGAAGCCTTTGAGGATGAAGAGAGGTGAGAGCGACTTCACCTCACACTCGCATGATAGCATGTGCAGCAGTGCGGTCCACTCTACAGAGCGGGCCCTCGGCCGTTGAGTCGTCCGGAGAGGGAGCTGGAGAGGGAGGCTCGGCATCTGGGACGCAAGCTCATCGTGGCGCAGGGCGGCCTGGATGAGGAGGACGACCTACATGACTACGACGACTATGACGAAGACGAGCTGCTGGAGACGGAGGCGTGCGACATCGTCTTCGCTCCCTTGATGAGGTCGGCTTCGCTATTCTCATTTTAGATGTGTGTGTAGAATGGTTTGACGCACAGGTTGAGTCTTTCTTTGCCGCCATTTAATACTTACTTTAGTACTTTGTGTGTGTGTGTCTGTGTGTGTATAGTCGTTCCAGGCCACTGTCAAGACGTGTCGCCGCAGCCACACCAAAAGCTCAAAGCTTCCAGGTAAGAATGCCACAAACAATAAAAATGACAGGGAAGGGCTTCCCTATCACAGGTCCACCTTTGAATTTTTGGCCCACTCCAAGAAGAGTCGCTCAAAAAGTGCAGAAACTTTTGAGCAACTTTTGAGCAACTGTCATTTAGCAAGGCTAAAGGGAGACTGTAGTCTACTATGCATTACCAAATAACCGGCAGGTGACAACATGATGACTCTCATTAGTAAGTTTTTTCCATTTTTCTACATTTAGTTGGCCACTGAGGTCATTGGTTAGCTGATGACTTTGTTTGTTCGTTGGCCAGCCAGACGCTTTGGGCCTTGGTTTATTTGCTAGTTGAATAGATGTTAGTCGCTTGCTGCTTCTTTCTGGCAGTTCTTTTGTCAGTCAGTCATTAGTTGCTAGGTAGGTAGTTAGTTGATTAAGTTGTCATTTGGTTGGGTAGTTATTTCATTAGATTTTTTTTTTAGTAGATTTGTTGGTTGATTGGTTAGTTATTTGAATCACTGGTTAGTTAGTCAGTTAGTTAGTTAATTAGTTGAGTTAGTGGTTGGTTAGTTTATTAGCTGATGATTCACATTTAGTAGTTGGTTGTTAAATCATTGTTTTTTTTTGGGGGGGGGGGGGGGGGCGGTGTCCGCAGCAGTGAACGTGTCCGATCGGGTGCTTGCAGGTGAACGTCAACATCCTGGAAGCTCAGAAACTGGCGGGCGTTAACATCAACCCGGTCGTGTTGATCCGGGTGGGGCAGCAGAAGAAACACACGGCCACGCAAAAGTCCACCAACTTTCCCTTTTACAACGAGGTACACAAAGTCAACCGAGCCACACCACAGCAGACACGACAAAGACGGGAGCACACCTTTTAGGACAGCAAACTCCTTTTAGGACAATGCAACACTGCGGTTGAAGGCAACGAGGAGCACTAGCAAACACGGCAGAGGGCAGTCACGCGTATTTGAAGTCAAAATCGAATAGAACATCTTTTGCCGTTCAAGCCAGTATAGGACTGGCATCAAACATGTTGTCGGACAGTCGGGCCCAATCAAAAACATGCAGGCACCTTCTTTCCAGAGGACGTGCAAACATCTCGTGCTGCAATAAAAGCCAAGCGATGGACTAACTTGAACCCCTGTTGCAGAACTTTCAGTTTGAGTTCCACGAGACTCCACAGGTTCTCTTTGACAAGGTCATCGAGATCAAGGTCATTCCCGTCGCCATGGCATGCAGCTTGTTTCCATGGCAACAGGCTGCCAAAACTCCTCCGCCTTTGCAGGTATACCACCGCCGCATGCTGGCCTTCCTCATGAGCCACGTGGGAAGCTCCAAAATGGACATCGCCACCGTCTTCCAGCAGCCAGGTACCAGCCAGGTACCATCCAACCAACCCGGCACCCTCTTCCGTCCCTGATGACGGCCCAACTCCTTGGCAGAGCACCGCTTCTACCAGAAATGGGCTCCGCTCAGCGACCCGGCCGACACCCGATCGGGGGCCAAGGGCTACGTGAAGGCCACCCTCAGCGTCCTGATGAAGGGCGAGGCTCTGAGTGCCCCGAGCCTGCCGCCTGACATGCCCAACACCAACCAGGACATTGACAAGTAAGTTGACCCGCACTATTGCTGAACATGTTTTTTGTCGGGGGATTCAACCCAATCAGAAGGGTGACATGAAGCAAGTCAAGACAGATGAGGCCACGCTGGGCTGGCTCATTTGGATCATTTCCACAGCACAACAATCTTCTCCCAAAATTTAAGCGTGTGAACCACGCTGAACGGAGGCGGGGCTTTTTCCGTGGGGGTCAAATGCCATGTGTTTGTGACAGGAATCTGATGCTTCCTCGCGGGATGCCTTCCGAGCGCCCGTGGGCTCGATTCCGGCTGCGGGTCTACATGGCGGAGGGTCTGCCCACCATGGATGCCGGCTTGATGGGCCAAATGTCCAAAGTCACGGAGCGAATGGTCTTCATTGACCCTTACGTCCAAGTCACCTTTGCTGGACAACAGGTACACAAAAACCAGACGGGCTATTCAGGTCCGCAACCTCGGGTTCGAAGCATAGTGCTCGATCCCTCTTAGGGGGAGACGTCTGTCGCTCGCGCCACCAGCTCTCCGCTTTGGAACGAAGAGATCTCCTTCGTGGAGCAGTTTCCTCCTCTAGCCCAGCGGATCAGAGTCCAGGTCCTTGACGACTCCAAGATGGGGGACGTTGCTCTGGCCACTCACTTCCTGGACCTGCGGCAGATTTCAGACCCCACAAGGAACGGTACACGCTGAAAACTGCTCCGTTGCCAGCTTTGTGCTCTTTAAGAAGCCTTCAGAGTGTAAGGGTGTCCGCCTGCAGGTTTCAAACCTACCTTTGGACCGTCCTGGGTCAATCTTTACGGTTCTCCTCGGAACTCCACCCTCGGAGATGTCCACCAGGTAAGCCTCTCAATGGATGCTTCTCTTGGCTCTCAAATGCCCGAGGACAGACCGGGACAGGGCGAGCCGAAGCTAATCCAGACAACTGTCTTCTCCAGGCTATGAACCAGGGCCTCAGAGAGGGAATCTTCTACCGCGGGCGAATCCTTTTGGCGCTCTGTGTAGAGATTTACTCGTCGCCGTCCGCTGTCGCCCCCGACTCCAGCTCGACTCCGTTAGCGATGGTATTTGAATCTGCCGCATCCGTTCTGCTCAATCTGCTCTGACATGGCCCTGTGTGATTCTGTTGAAGGTGAAAGGAACGCTGGGCCGGTTGGGATTGAGGAAGACACAAGGCAGCAAGAAGGAGAAGAGCGAGGAAGGTGAGGAATATGCGAGCACAACATTGTTTTGGTCAAATCCTGATTTATAGCCTCTTTCTTGAACAATTATTATTTTAACAATGATTAAGATTTATTTTTGCTTTCCGGGCTTTGATTGGACAGAAGTAAGATCCTTCAAAGTGCCAACGACACTCAAAATTGTTGCTTTTTTTTTTTGGCACATAGCTTCCAGCCGATTGAGCGACGAGTCAGGCGAGGCAGGAGTGGAGGTGCCAGAGGCGGTGACTGTGGATGTAGAGGAGATTCACCCACTCCCTGAGGTCAGCCCCGAGAAAACAAAACAAAAAAAACTTACTTCTATCTGCCCAACGAAGGTCATTTAATATTAAAATAAGCATTCAAGCAACTTTTGTGTGTGTGTGTGTGTGTGTCTGTAGGGTTTCCTAGGGGGGAAAGAAGACTTTCTACTCTTTGCATCTTTGTTTGAGGTCACCATGATGGATCCATCAGTAGGCAGCAGGCCCGTGGTCTTTGAACTTTCCATCGGTAAAAGGAACACCTGACACAACAAGCAGCAGTAAGAAGGACAACCCAAACCGTCAATGGTGGCGTTGTCGGCAGGAAATTGGGGTAAGGCGATTAGAGGCAGGCCATCCAGGAAGAGCCAGATTCAGGAAGAGGTGCAAGCAAGCCGCCGAGAGCTGAGCCAAAGCCAGGAGGACACCGGTGAGGAGCTGCTGGAGTCCGAGGAGGAGCCGGACACCGAGGCGGTGCTGAGTCCCCAACACGAGAACAGATCTGTGTCCGAACCCCTGAGGCCGCAGCCCACTGAGTACGACGGGTAAAAGGACCTCCGTCGAGTTTCTGAAGAGTGTGGACAGGAGGGTCTGTCTCGCTTATATGCCCGGCATCTCCCCCGTGCGCTGGCTGCTCCCGCTCGCGCACGGCTCACCTTTTCTCAGCCACGTCTCGCCCGTCCGTGCCTGACCCGCGTGCCACCGCCTCAGGTCGTTCCAGTGCATCCCGCTGCAGGCCCCCTGGGAGAAACACAAGCCCTGTTTGTTTGTCTGGAGTCGGTTTGAAGAGCACAGCTTTCGTCTGCACCAAAGCAACTGGCTCAGCAAGATGGCGGACAGGCTGGTGAGGTGGCGCCGCTGAAGCTGGCCGGTAAGTTATCGCTCACATCCTGGGAGTAACTATCTGGGGCGAACGGCTTCAGGAGATCGGTCTGGACCAGGTGGAGCTTCTCGGGCGGAGGGCCCGCAGTGGCATCAAGGAGCGCCTAGTGCATGTGCTGCTGGAGCTGGTTACGTCCTGCAAGTCAGCCACCGCCTGCATGTCGCAACCTGAATCGAAAAGCCTCCCTTTTCAAACATTTTTCTTCTCAATTGTTAAACACAGGCAGTTCCGACTGTTCTCAGATCGGCGTGCTCAGTTTCGTCCCAACAATCTGGACACGTGCAGGAAAGACTTCATCAGGAAGAATTTGGTGAGGCTCTCGTATTTTCATGTACCTGGGTCGGAAATCTGTCTGAAAAGCTTGAAGCCACGTGCATCAGCTCAAATGAAAACGCTTTCCAAACATGAGGAACCCTTGTCTATGCACGGCTCATTTCCAGGTTCTGGTGGCCAGGCGGGCTACGAGGATCAGGCACAGCATAACCAGGCGAAGGCTCAAACAGCAAGTGACGGATGTCAAAAAACTCCTGAGCAAACTTCGACAGCTGGCCCAAGAGGTACAGCACGACGTCACATCGTCACGTCCGCGGCTTCTTGGTCTCGACTTAGCGCTTCTGCTTCCAACGTGAGCTTTGACACCGTCTGACCCGCGAATAGCCCCAGAACACCATCCCCGATGTCTTCTTGTGGTTGCTGAGTGGAAGCAAACGTTTGGCCTACGTCAGGATACCGGCTCGCTCCGTCATCTTCTCGTTGGTGGAGGACCAGAGGGGGCGGGACTGCGGTCGGGTCACCACCCTCTACATGAAGGTCTGTCGCTCAAACCGAGAGTCTGCCTTGGAAATGCATTGCCTAGTTGCCCGTGAGGCTCGTGATAGGAATGTGTACCGAAATCCTGCGCAGCTCGGTGAAACTGGCTCCAGAGGCTAAGTTCTCAAAACATTCTGCGATTCTGTGACTAGTCTCCGGGAGGTTCCACCAGTGAGATTTTTGCCAAGCTAGAGGCGTACCTGTGGCTGGGCCAAGCCAAGTACAGCAAGGAGGCCATTACCTCGCTCCCGGACGAGTTCCTGCCCGTTTACGAGGGCTCGCAGGAGGATCAGGAAGGGGGGGCACCACTGGTCACCACGGGAACCAGGAGGTTGCCCGTCAAACTGCACTGCCAGGGTGAGTCCGTCGCCGTTTTTGCTTGGCCGACGCAAAGTCCATCCATCTATTTTCTGTCGAGGGCGTGCTGGAGCCTATCCCAGCAGTCATTGGGCCAATCGTAGACCAACTACCACTCGCACTCACACCTAGGGGCAATTTGGAGTGCTCAATCGGCCTACCAAGCATGTTTTTGGAATGTGGGAGGAATCCAGAGTGCCCGGAGGAAACCCACACGGGCACGGGGAGACCATGCAAACGCGTGTGTGTGTGTTGCATTTTGTGTTGCAGACAGCCGCTACTTCCAGCTGCGATGTCACCTCTACCAAGCGCACGGCTTGATGGCGGCCAACGACAACGGCCTTTCCGATCCCTTCGCCAAGGTGCTCTTCTCAACCCAGTGTCAGATGACCAAAGTGAGTTATATATGATGATCTTTGATTATGGTTCAAAAGTGCAACACAAGCGTCCACGCATGTCATGCACGCGGCGTGTGCGCCTCAGGTGTCGTCCAACACGCTGTCCCCAGCGTGGTGCGAGTGTTTGCTGTTTGAGCGCGTCCTGCTGGAGGGCACGATGGAGGACCTCGGGCGCGACCCTCCTCTGGTCATCATCCACATCTTGGACTACGACGCCGTGGTAACGCCGGTCCTTGCTCACCCGCTGAGAACCGGAGCGGTGGCAGAAGGAAGGTCGTAATGCGCCACTCTGGAAAATGTGCTCAGGGCGGCCCCAAGCTTCTGGGCCGAGCGTTCGCCGAGCCCGAGTTGAAACCGGCGGAGGCGCTCTACCGGAAGCCCCATCTGCGCTTCTTTGACATCAGCATGGGGAGGGCGCCGGCCGGAGAGCTGCTGGCCGCCTTCGAGCTCATCGAGCTGGACTACTCGTCTTTCGGCGAGGTGACGCTGCCGCCGTTTGAACGTAAACAAGAAGTAAGAGCGTCAAGCTTAACCCCTGCGTCCTGATGTCGGGCAGCCGTCCCTCCCAGGCAGCGTGGACCCTCGGGAGCTGACCTACTGGCCAGAGCGGCGCTGCTACGACATCCCGGAGGGGGTCAGGCCGCTCCTCAGGAGCTTCAAAATCGAGGTGCACCCCTGTCGATGGACAAGAAAATGTATGTTGGAGGCCCATTTGAGAGGCCAGTCAGTATTGTTTGCAGGTGCTTTTCTGGGGATTGCGGGAGCTGAAGCGTGTGCAGCTCTTTGAGGTGGAGCACCCCCTGGTGAAGTTGGAATGCGCCGGACAGCAGCTGGAATCCCAGGAGCTGGAGAGCTACAAGACCCACGCCAACTTCAGGGAGCCCGTGCGCTTCCTCCGCGTGGTCAGTTCACGCGTTTTGGGCAACCCCCCTCCCCGAAATTGGGCTGACATCTCGTCGTCGCCTTCCCGTCAGAAGCTGCCGGACCAGGCCTACCTCCACCCTCCTCTGATGCTGTCTGTCGTGGAACGCAGAGCGTTCGGACGGCAGGTCCTGATCGGGACCCACGTGGTCCGATTCCTCCTGGACTTCGCTGCGCCTGGGCTCTGGGACGAGCCGGATGACGAAGAGGACGAGCCGAAACCCAAAGGTAGCTAAAGCGCTGAGCGGCAAGATGAGTGGCGTGCATGGAGGGGGGGGGGGGGGGGGGGGGGGAATTAGTCGTCAAATTAGAATTTGCAAGCTCGGTTCAAATCACAACATGTCACCGGGACCGGTGGTAAGGTATCCGTAACCACGAGTCCACTTAGGAAGTTAAAGCACGTAAGACCCAAAATCAAACCTGATCTTCTTTGGAACCGCCCTGCAAGACATGACATCAAACCGGATCGTTCTTTGTCTCCAGAGAAGAAGACAGCCCCGCTGACGGCAAAGACCAGCGCACTGAAGTCACTGAAGAAGATAAAGCTCGGCAACCTGTCCATCAAAGAGTCTGCCATTCCCAATGCCGCCATCAAGCTGATCAACGTGAAGCAGCCGAACAATATTTCTTTCTTTTCTTCTGTCGCTTACCTGTGCCGTGTTGGTCTGCTCGCAGGCTCCTCTCAAGAAGCTGCTGAAGCCCGAGGATGAGGAGCTGGAGGAGGACGTGCCGGAAAACCAGGAGCTGGACTGGTGGTCCAAGTACTACGCCTCCCTGGAAGAGCTGGACAGACAGGCCAGACACATCAAAACACACACACACACATACACAAAGTTCCAGCAAACACAGCTGATGATGTCACTCTTGTACGAGTGGTCCAGTCATTCACGTAACTGTGCCACCTCACAGCAAAGATGGCGTCCTAAAGGTACATGGACATTGAATAGCATATGAACGTGTTTGTTGCAGGCTGCTGAGGAGCTGAAGAAAGAGGACGAGGAGGAGGAGGAGGAACAAGATCAAGGAACCGGTGTGCTCACCTTTCATTTTTATTGACAAAGCATCATTTGCGACGAATGATTCTCAAGTCAACAATTGTGCCGGTTAGAAGGAGTGAACGAGAGAAAGGCAGAAGATGCGGTGGTGCAGGTGGAGCCTCCCAAGCGCAAGAAGATGGCCACGCTGAAGGTTCCCCCTCGGCACGCTTTCGCATCAGCTTGCCCGAGTCCAAGGTCAACGTCGTGCCATTGTTCCGCGTGCGTTCAGTTGTACGCCAGCGACTTGGAGGCGGAGTTCAGTCAGTTCCAGGACTGGCTGCAGACCTTCCCACTCCTCAAAGGCCGAGCCATCGGCGAGGACGCCGACGAGGACCGGGACGAGCGTCTGACGGGAAAGTACAAGGTGCTCTGCTCTGGCCCCTCCGTTGCGCGTTTGCAATTTACCCGCCTTTGACTCAGCCGCTTTCTCCGCTCAGGGTTCCTTCCTGGTCTACCCGATGGATTCGGACGAGGAAGACGACGAGGTCGAGTGTCGGATCGGCAAAGGGATCCCCCAAAACACGGCGCTCAAGGTGCTGGTCCGCGTCTACGTCGTCAAGGTGACAAAGCGCTTCCCGCCCGCCGGCCGGCCGCTCGGTGTGCGCGGGGCCGGAAGGAACTCGCTCTCCTCATCCTGGTTCCAGGGCAGCAATCTGGCTCCGGCCGATCCCAACGGCAAAGCCGACCCGTACCTGGTGGTCTCCGTTGGCAAGCAGAGTCGAGACACCAAGGAGCGCTACATCCCCAAACAACTCAACCCCGTCTTTGGAGAGTAAGTGAGGGAGGGAGGAGCGTTTTGCTCTTGACCGCAGATATTTTCCAGCTCTTTTCCTTCTACCATGGACATTTTTTCCCATACACATGCATGTTAACCGGCACCCGTCCATCCGTCTGTCCGGGTCAGGGTCTTTGAAATGACAGCGTGCTTCCCTCTGGAGACGGAGCTGCTGGTGAGAGTGATGGACCACGACTTGGTGGGGACGGACGACGTGATCGGGGAGACCCGGGTGGACCTGGAGAACCGATTCTACAGCCGCCACCGCGCCACTTGCGGCCTGGCCCTCTACTACGACACGTGGGTTTGGTTGGCCGTCAGCGCCGGCCCAGCTTTCGCCAACCGCTCGGCTGACTCGGCTCATATTTCCCTTGCCGTTGCGTGGATGTTGTTGTCGTGCGATTCATCCCGCTTTTTTTCTGCTCTTTTCGTATCTTCATCCATCAGACAATAACCAGAATATTTCAAAACTGCGAGCGAGCCTCTTTTTTGGGTAGATGTGCTGACACATAGTCTCCAAAAGCCAAAGTTTGCCCTTTTGCTTTTTCTGTTGCCATTCTTTAAGGTCCAACCAGAATAGTTTGGAAATTCTAGCTCAAGAGGCACGTCACACCAGGAAATTTGTGTCTCACAAAAAGTTTTGCTTTGAAGCTATCATCTATTGGAGTTGACTTTGTCCTGAAGTCGTGACATGATCATTTGTGCCATGTGTCTGCAGCGAGGGTTACAACGCGTGGCGTGATGCCAAGAAGCCCTCCGTCATCCTGTCCGAGCTCTGTAAGAAGAACGGCATTCCGCCCCCGGAATATAGACTCATGGAGGTCAAAGTCCTCAACAAGATCTTCAAGATCCCAACCGATGCCGTCCCCGAAGGCAAGAGTGCAAAGCTAACTCCGCTTTTGACTTGGAAAGAATGTGATTTGTGTCAAACGGCAAAACAGTCATCCAGAATTGGAGTTCCAAATAAAAGTCAAAGATCTCGCATTTATAGATTTGCTAAAGAAGACGCCGCGTTCGGCCGAGGAGGAGGCAGCGTTGGAGGAGCACGCAGCCGTCAGCGTGCTGCGACGTTGGGACCAGATGAGCGAGTTTGTCCCAGGAGCGGTCGCACTGGTCCCTGAGCACGTGGAAATCCGCTCACTCGTCAAGCACGACAAGCCCGGACTTCCGCAGGTAGACCTGACGACCGCTCGGCACGCCGTGGCTTCTTTGACACGTGCCTGCGTGCGCAGGGCTACCTCCACATGTGGGTGGACATGTTCCCCACGGATGTTCCTGCACCGCCACCCGTGGACATCAAGCCCCGATTGCCCTTCCGGTACGTCCAGCTCGAGTTTCATTTTGTTTGAAAGGTATTGCGGTGCTCAAGTGTCTGATTTTCAGGTACGAGCTGCGTGTGATCATCTGGAACACGGACGACGTCTTCCTGGATGACATCAACCCGTTCACCGGCGAAGCCTCGTCCGACATCTACGTCAAAGGGTCGGCGTTGCGTGCGCGCTGGCCTCGCCAAACCGGCCTCGGCGAGCCGGCCGGCTGCTGATTGGCTGTTTTTTCTTTTCACGACATGCAGTTGGATTCGAGGCCTGGAAGGCGACAAGCAGGAGACGGACGTCCACTTCAACTCGTTGAGCGGGGAGGGGAACTTCAACTGGAGATTTGTCTTCCGCTTTGACTACCTGCCCACCGAGGTCATCCGGGACGCTTACCTCTCTGGCACTTTTTGTTGTTATCGATGAATGGAACCATGCGCTGGGCCAACCTGCAAAACAATCCCAGAATTCAACTTGGAGTGCGCTTGGTGAGTCTTCTTCCTCCATCTCATCATGTTGTTCTGCGTGCGCCCCAGAAAGAGGTGGTGTTCAGGCGCAAGGAGTCCTTCTTCTCTCTGGAGGACTCGGAGTTTCGCCAGCCGGCCATCCTCACGCTTCAGATTTGGGACTACGATCACATCTCGGCCAACGACTTCCTCGGTAAGAAAAAGAGAAAGAAAGAAAGAGAGAAAGAAAGAAAAAAGCAACGTGTGCTTGTTTGTTGGAGGCTCGTTGGAGCTGCGCCTGGATGACATGGTGCGCGGCGCCAAGTCGGCCGAAAAGTGCACTGTGCAGATGGCCAAGGAGCGCGCCGGCCCGCGGGCCTCCATCTTCCGCAGCAAGAAATTGAAGGGCTGGTGGCCCCTCACCCGCCGCCAGACGCCCGACGACCTGCAACGCCAGGAGGCCAAGTTCCGCCAGAAGAAGAAAGGTGTCAAGACGGACGACGTCTGCTTCACTGACACCGATGGAAACGTCCACATGCTCATGGTGGCCCCAACGCCAGCCAGCCCCGCCCCAAAACTGAATGCAGCCCCTTTATCCAGAACAAAAAACATTCAAATCGCGTTGTCCCTCACTATTCACGGGGTGACAGACCGGGCCGGCCCACAGATTGCAAAATTCCGCATAGAATTAATGCCCACTGGAATGTGACTGCATTCCGTTTTGGAAGAAAGTGCGACATGACAAAATGTCGAAAAAGTCACATGCTGCAAATACTTTCTTGTTAGACTCAAATTGTCTGTTGGTGTGTGTGTGTGTGTGCATGTGTGTGTTTGCAGGGCAAGGTGGAGGCAGAACTCCAGTTGGTAACGTTGGAGCATGCCGAGGCCAATCCGGTCGGACAAGGCCGCAAGGAACCAGAACCTCTGGACAAACCAAAGTGAGACGCACGCATGCACCCACCCAAGCATGCGCACACACACACACACACACACACACACACACAGAGTTTGTATGTAAAAAGTTGTTGACAAAAAAAAAAAGGGAATCTTTGGTCACGAAGCATCGGTGTGACTCAATGCTTTCCGTCATCGTTGCAGCCGTCCAACCATCACCTTCACATGGTTCCTCAACCCCATCAAGACCTTTGTCTTCCTCATCTGGAGAAAGTTCAGGAGGTTTATCGTGGCCTTGATAGTTCTGGCTGTGGTGGCGCTCTTCCTGGGCCTGCTGGTGTACACGCTGCCGCAACAAATCACGCAGCGCCTCGTCACGGGATGAACGGCGGCGGCGCTGGAGTCACGTTTGACGTTTTGGCCAAGTGCAAGCCAAACCCAAGTCAACCTTTTGCAGACTTTTGGAAGTCCTGTTGGCGCACCGCGCATGCTTGCTTATCACTCATTAATTCCACGTTGCTTAAACGTTGAAAGATTTTTGTAATTTTCCCCAATTTCAGCACCAACTTGGGGGGAATGGAGCGTCTTATTACTTTGGATGGATGGATTGGATGGATGGATGGATGGATTAATTTTTTCTCCACATCCAATAGTAAAACATTTTTTCCACAACTAAAATAATAAAATACATTTATATTTTTAATTCCAAGTTTTTAGACTGATTTAATTGTGAGCAAACTTTTTCAGACCTTAAAGTTCAAAAGAAACAGCACATTATTCATTTAGCCGTGAGGGTGATAACAATTAAGGGGCGGGGCCATCGCGTGGAGGTGTGCTACTTCCGCCTTCTGACTTGTGACGTCGCAACCGTTAACAAGTAGCAATGTGAGAGGTGCGAACCGAGAGGCAACACCGAGACGAAAAGCACATAACTTGGCTTCCCGTTCCTCGACCGCTCCTCTAACCCAACACCCACCCGCCATCTCGGCTTGAACAGAATACCTGGGTCGAAGCACCAGCCGAACTCGGACAGCCGGACTTCAGGTGACTAAAGGCGGCGGGGGCGTCGACGAAGACGGTCTCGGTTGAGAAGGGAGACGGTCCGCGACTGTTGAGACACTCTTGTTGTTTTTTATTATGGAGGAAACTTGTCGAGAAAATTCGAACAGAATACCTGACTTAGAATGTTTTTAATTTGATGTCTTCATTATTTCCGCCAACTTACTTGTGTGTAATTGTTGAATATAGTGAGAAATGCCATACATCATCTACTTTTTATACCACTACCAATATGGGATTTTTATTTTAAATTTTACAACTGTTTCCCCCCAGATGAAATAGTGTGAATAATCGACAAACTAGATTGGAATTTCCGTGTCTACTTTGAGTACATAGCATAAAATATGAACACTGTTCATGTCCAAGTGGTGCTTGGGATTTGCATAATTGCAATGTGGACCTTCAAAGTGGATAAAAATCCAATGCTTATCAGAAAGAGTATCTATATCAGTGTGAGGGCATCCTGAACACGGTGTTCCTCTTTTGGTTTGATTTGACAAGATCAAGTTGACAAAAATTGCTTTTCAACTTAACAGTAAATAGAATTCTTCCTCTTTGTACATTGATGTAACCTGTATGCCTACCTGCAGAGATCTCCAGACGGCATGGGAGAAACAGCAGTTAGAGAGGATGGTGCAGTGATCCGATCAGCTGAGGTCAGCACTATTAGTATATTACCGCCATTATTCGACATCTAATGCTCCATTTTGGCTCCAAAGTATGTCGGGTCGTTTTCGGTGGACGACAGCTGCCTGGATGACCAGATGGATCAGTTGCACAGGAACCTGAAGACCCTGAATGTAAGTCCTGCTGCTTGACTTTCAAATTATTCCAAGTTCAAAAGCCTTTTTTTTCCCCCCATCCATTTTCTGTACCACTGTACTTCTGCTGTCAGACATGCAAGAAAAGTAGGCCTGTATCCCTCAAGTTCTCCATCAAAGGCGTGAAAATGTATGACGAGGATGAAACGGTATGGATGTTTATTTCATTTCTTTTCTAACTGCACTTAACAATTGGTATGTGCTCCAACCTGTCTTCCGTCCTGCAGACCCTCCTGATGGCCCACGCCCTTCGTAGAGTGTCACTGTCCACCGCTCGGCCCAGCGACTCCCAGTTCGCCTTTGTCTCCCACAACCCGGGCAGCGGCGACGCCCAGCTGTACTGCCATGTTTTCAGAGCCAGACACGCCAGAGCCGTAAGAAACCCGATAGATTTAGAAATGACCGTTTCATGTATGCATGGGTGAAGAAAGTATGCGCTTGCCCGTTTTCCTTTTAGGCTCAGTTCCTGAACCTTCTGCTGTGCCGCTGTTTCCAACTCTCTTATTTGGAGAAGCACCCGGACGAAGCCCAGGAACTCTCTTCCGGCTCCGCACCTCGACGTAACCCGTCGCTTCTCAACCATGGCTTCCCGCTCAGTGTTAGCGCCCTGGTGTCTTTCAGAAGAGCTCCCTTTCGAGGCTTGACGTTCGGATCCAAGGTCGTCAGACAAAGTGGTTTTACTTGTTTTTCAAGACAGTTATTGAAACACAATTGATGTTTGTTTGTTTTTTTGGCGGCATGCAGAAAGATTACAAGGTTTGTGACGAGCAGCCTCTTGGCAGCCAAGACGAGGTCTTTCCCACCTACTCGCCGTCCCTGGTGCGCAAGAAAGCCATCCGCAACAAAGTGCTACGCTCCGGGGCTTACCGCTCCTTCACGTTCACGCCGCTCAAGCAGCGCCACGTGCAGGAGCGCCTCAGCGCCTCACAAGGTGGGCCCGCGGTTCACAAGGCGCTCTGCAGATTCAGGGAGTTGATTAGGTAATGCCTTTGCTCGCTCGATGGGGAGATCACCTGGAGGTGTTTCTTTGTGAGCTTTCGCAATCCTGTCACGGGTGCTCACGTTTGAGTCTCGAACAAGATGGAACTTGTTTGCTTTTGCTCATGTTTGATGTTTGTCCTCACCTCTTGCGAGTACAGCGATTCCTACCCACACACACATTATTAGCGAGGGTGTCAAGCAACGTTTGTGTTTCCAAACTCTTGACTGGTGCCGACTGTCTGTGACTAGCCAAGTGCCAATTTACTCAGTGTACATGCAATGAAAGATGTGTCCATTGCAACAATCTCAGAAGGATGTCTTCTCTTGTCCGTGCAGTAGAAAAGGACCAAGACAAGATCCCAGCAAGACGATCCCGGATTTCGAGCCTGGCCGAAACTGAGGAAGCGCTGGCTCAGGCTGTGTGGTGTTGGGATGGTATCGCAACGTGAGTCGTATGCTTTTTTTTTTTGTTTCATATTTTAAAACTCTTCTCGGGTGTCTTGATAACATGTACAAAATCCTTATGTGAGAAAACCTTAAGGATCACAAACTGTAAAACAAATGCAACCCTGCTGAAATTAGCCTGCCCTGCTTGGCCAATGAAGAGTCCAGCTTCGGTTACCATGACAACCACCGGAATCTCCATTTGTCACACCGAATCCCAAGATTTGTTAACGTTTTTACTTTAACATGCTTGTATACTAAATGTATAGAAGTTCATTGTATGTCCCGTTTGAAAACAATGCAGCTCCTTTTTCCGTGTCACAGTGACAGTAGCTACTCCCTCCTGGCTGATGACGTTTTGGGATCCTACCTCCTGTGCCCGCACCCCAGGAAACCCAAAAGCGGATCACTCATCATTCGCTTCCCGTCTGGCCTCATCACCCACCTCATTCAAAACACGCGTAAAGGGAATTTTCTCTTGGAGGTAACCGGACAGAATGAGCGTGCATGCCAATCACTGTTTTGTGAAACTCCCAGCATTTTTGTCATTTTAGTATTGAATACATATTGCTGTCAATATTGATTAAGTCGGGTAAATTCCTACTGAGTCACCAGATGCAGTAAATGTCATATTTCTCTCAAAACTAAATCGAGAAATGTTACGTCTATTCTTTTTGTCTGTGGCACGTGGCAGAAATGCAAAGCTGAATTTAGTTCCATCGGAGAGCTGATTGAAAATTACACGGAGAGCCAGGATGGACTGCCGTGCCGGCTGAGCTGTGCTCGGGTCAACCACTGCTACGAGTGGGAGGAGGAAGACTACCCAGAGCCCAAAGCCCAGGAGCTAGACACAAACTTGAACAAAAGTAGAATGCAGAGGATTGGGAAAGGGAAGTGGATGAAATTTGGACACTAGAAGAGGGCAACTGCTAACCCTTTTTTTTTTGTATGTACATGTCATCCTTCCCTAAGTCACATTACGTGTGGTGGGACATTTCAAAGTTTATTAATGCTTGGCGCACCTTTTTATTCACCGTGTTGGCACTTCAAGTTTGTAAAATGTATAGGCCATTTCTTCAAGGCTGTTTTTTTTGTATTTGCTGCTTTTATGTTTTTATATGTGTATTTTTTTAAATCAAGTTCCACAGTGTTTATAAGGCATGTACTTGTCCTACACAGTATTTGCTCAATCTTTATGGGAAAAAGAGCCCAGGTTGTTAAATCTGATGGCAAAGCTGTTTCCCCCCCTCAGTTTTCAAAATGCTGCAAATATATTTGTTTAAATTCAATTGTTTTGTTGGCATCACTAACGCTCATGTAGCACTTTTGCAGATACCCAAATACCTATGTTGTAGTAATTGCCCTTACCAAGATGGCCACTGGACCAGAACCTGCTGTTCTGTTGACAGGCTTATATATTTAAAGTTTGCACCCACTGCAAAGTGCTTTCGTGACATGCGAGACCTTCACTAACTTATTTGATTGCGTTTGCACCAGTTATGTGATTGTATGATCGTGACCGATCAAGCTGCCCCTACCAAAATGGCCGCCCTGGAAAAAACAGGAGGCTGCTCGTTGCTAGGCACCGTCCAAACCATTGTGCAGTGGCAACAGGAAAGGCTAAATGAAACCTGCCACGACACACGAGAAGCAGAAAACAAATTATTATGCTTTCCTTTGTCAACGGGCAAGTTATTTTCCACCCAACTTCAGCTGACGTGTTTCTGGAACTGTTTGACGTCGAGTTTTGAAACTATTGCAAGTAGTTCTGGTGAGTGGTCAATTTAAATCAGCGTGTTCTTCGACCGGCCGCCATATTAGGCACACCATAAATTGTGAAAAATAAATAAGGCAATACATATAATGCTCCGTTTTGAATCTTTTTAATATTGTCTACGATGTATTCTCACAAGTGTGTTTTGCTTATTATTTGGCTTTTTTATCTGATTCTACCACAAATCGTGAAGGCGACAGACGAAATGTGGCCAATATGGCTACTACAATTTTCCCAGTCAAGGCACATTTCAATAAGTCTCACACCACACCGTCAAACAAAACATTTCAATTAAAATGAAAACGTTTTGGCACAGTGATTGAGAATCTCCTCATCCTTCCAGGTGGCTGACATGGGGTCCGAATCTGTGAAGGTGGTAGTCCGATGCAGGCCCCTGAATGACAGGGAGAGAGCTCTAAGTTCCAAGATGGTGCTGACCATGGATCTGCAGCGCTGCCAGTGTTTCATCAAGAAGCTTGCGTCAGCCGACGAACCCCCCAAGCAGTTCACCTTCGACGGGACGTACTTCACCCATCAAACCACAGAGCAGATGTACAATGAGAGCGCCTATCCGTTGGTAGAGGTGAGCCTTTATCTCCAATTATTTTCATACAAGCTATTTAAAAACATCTGTTCCCTTTAACATAAAATGGATAAATATCTTACAGGGGGTCACAGAAGGCTACAATGGCACAATATTTGCATACGGCCAAACAGGAAGCGGCAAGTCCTTCACTATGCAGGGTGTGTCTGAGCCTCCGGCCCAGAGGGGGGTCATCCCACGAGCCTTTGAACACATCTTCGAGAGCATTCAGGTGGATTTGGCAGCACGTACATGATTGATTGATTGAGAGTTTGTCCAGTTTGGAGTAACCATCAATGTACTGTTGCCAATGTATAAAAAGTACTAAATGTTCTACAAAAACTTTGTCCGTGTACGCTAGTGTGCAGAAAATGCCAAGTTCCTGGTGAGGGTGTCCTACTTGGAGATTTACAACGAAGAAATACGAGACCTCTTGGGCAACGACACCAAGCAGAGATTAGAGGTTTGTGGTGTCCTTTACTCTCCGTAACATTAGAAAGTCTGTGCTTGTGACAAAAGTTTAATACCTCAAGCACTTTCCTTCCATTCTGTTTATACGTGGTCACAAACAGTGTTTTTATTTATCTATTTATTTATTTTTTCTGTGGCTAGCTAAAAGAGCACCCGGAGCACGGGGTGTACGCTCGGGACCTGTCCATGCACACGGTACACAATGTGCTCGAGTGCGAGAAGGTGATGGAACGCGGCTGGCGGAACCGCGCCGTGGCCTACACCTTGATGAACAAGGACTCATCTCGCTCGCACTCCATCTTCAGCATCCACCTGGAGATGTGCCACACAGGTCAGGCCATACACACAAAAACTGTACAAAGAGGTGAGAAGATGAAGAAATATTAAAAGCTCTATAGCGGCGGTAAAAAACTCGGTGTTGTTGTCCCTCCACAGACGCGGCAGGCCAGGACCACCTCAGAGCCGGGAAACTCAACCTGGTGGATCTGGCGGGAAGCGAGCGTCAGTCCAAAACGGGCGCGACGGGCGAGCGTCTGCGCGAGGCCACCAAAATCAACTTGTCGCTCTCGGCCCTGGGCAACGTCATCTCGGCCCTGGTGGACGGCCGCTCCAAATATGTCCCCTACCGCGATTCCAAACTGACCCGGCTGCTACAGGACTCGCTGGGCGGCAACACACGAACCCTGATGGTGGCTTGCCTCTCACCAGCTGACAGCAACTACGAGGAGAGCCTGAGCACGCTACGCTACGCCAACCGCGCCAAGAGCATCCGGAATCGGCCGCGCATCAACGAGGACCCCAAGGATGCGCTGCTTCGAGAGTACCAAGAGGAGATAAAGAAGCTGCGGGCCCTCATCTCGGGCCAGCTTGCCTCTGATGGCCCCGTTCCACGTGAGTAGACAGAGGAATTTATTCCTGAAAAGTACATTTCATATTATTATTGAATTTTCAAGTCTTCTAAATCCATAGCAACTACAACTATTTTATTTTGAGCATTAGGGTTATATTCGTTTTAATTACACGGCGGGCCGGATCAAATGCTCCAGCGTCGAGTCATGTTTGAATGCTTAAATGCTCCAGCCGTCATGTCCAAGCACCAAGGAGAGGTTTCCGCCAGCCCTACCGATGGTGACAAGGAGAAGATTAAAAAGGTAGCTTCCAGCAGAATGTTCCCACGCTCACATATCACTTGACGTCATGGCCGCTGTTGTCCTGTTGGAGTTGACTTACTACTCTGGCCTTTTAGGACTACGAGGAAAGACTGGCCAGGCTGCAGGCCGACTTCAGCGCCGAGCGGGAATCCAAGGCCAAGCTGCAGGACGATATTGTTGCCCTGCACACCTCCTATCAGAGTAAACTGTCTGTCCTGGAGAAGATCAAATCCACCAGGGGGAGCTCTTCCCCAAAGAATGGTGAGTATGGAACCTAGTCCCTGTTACAAATACCGAAAAATATGAGTGATCTTCCAAACAGGTGTGGTGGAAATGTAGGTCAGATTACAACAATAATACAAGCACTTTATCACTTTTTATAAAAGAATAATATGTAATGATGTAGATTGCACTTAAGCATTAAACTAATGTAGACGCTATATAAAAAAAAAAAAAAAAAACTTAAATAAATAACTGAATTTACAAATCGCAACCCATGAATAGGGAAAGTTCATTGTTTTGTCTCCCACCACAAGAGAGCCCCAGCAGTGTGACAGCAGAGGACAACACAGACACAGACGTCTCCCCCAACAGCATAAATGAGGTGCACACACGTGAAGAAAAGCGCTCCGCCGTCACCATGTAAGCCTAACTTCTGCTTTGCACCATAGCTGAGCCAGCCCACTGTGCCACGTGCTGCTGAAGGGATCCAAACAAGTCCAGATGGAGTGCCAGAAGAGTCACCTGGTGTCAGCACAGCAGGGGATGTGGAGCAGAAAGACGCCCTGGAGAGGTTGGTGGCCTGCTGCCATGTGATCTTACTCTCAGCACCAAGGACAGTTCATGATCCCCAAAACACATTTCTAAATGTTATCTTATTGTAAATTGTAAACAAATCTTAGTTAAAATACCACATGGGGACTTTTCAATAGTATTCATTTGGAAAAATGCTACATTGACCAAAATTGATTTCAACAAGACTAAAACCCGCTTTGAAAGACATTCAGACCTCCACCTGGCCAGAAGTCGCAGATGGACTTTACCCACCTCATTGTCTCTCCTGTGCAGGCTACAGAGGCTGGAGCAAGAGGTGGTTGGCGGCGAGCAGGCCCGCAACAAAGAATTCCAGCAGAGGCAGCGGCACAGGAGGAAGGTGGCCGATCAAAGGAAAGCTCAGCTTGTCAAAGCTTTGTCGGACAACAGCGAGGAGAGCGACAACGTGCTGTTCAGTGTCTACGACTCCATTCAGGAGGAGGTTCACGCCAAAGGGCAAATGCTCCTCAAGGTCCAGGGAAAGGTCGGTCACAACTGGCCAAAAATGTTAGACACGATTGCACCTCGAATTGTATTATTATTGTTGTTTTGGATAGTCTAAACTATTTATAGTAACCTAAATATAAAATTATATTATTTTCTCTGTTAGATAAAAATTCAAGATGTGTCCTATTAAAAAGTAAAAAAAACACATTTAATCAAAGACTCACTGATGTAATTGTCAATCAAAGCGGAGCATGATTATTTTTGTAAGAGCAGCATCTTTGATACGCCACGAGTCGATGCATGTATCAAGGTGAAAGGAAACATCTTCGAAATTAAAACATGGCCTTTTTTTTTTTTTATCGATCAGCTGAAAGCGGCCAAACTGGAGATCCGCGACCTGCAGACGGAGTTTGAGGAGGAGAGGAACGACTACCTGGCGAGCATTCGTCGCCTGGAGCGCGAGGGCCAGCTCCTTCACGGCCTGCTTGAGCGCATGGCACCGCTGGTTCGCCGTGACTGCAACTACTGCAGCTTGGAGCGCCTGAAGCGAGAGGCCGCGTGGGACGAGGAGAGCGCCGCTTGGAGGATTCCCGACGTGACCATCCAGAGAACCACGCTGCCCTCAGGTGCTTTTTCTTTCCTCATTTGGTGGACTGGAGCGTCCCAATTTCAAGACGTTCTTCGTGTCCTCTTCCCTCAGCCGCGCCTTCAAAGCTCTCTCCACCCATAGTCCCTGCCGACGATCCCGAAACACTTGCGGCATGTGTTCCTCAGCAGGCTGAGGAGGACCGCTACAAGGAACTTCTGGACCGCAGCGACAGTGAAAACATTGCCAACACTTACTTCAGATCCAAAAGGGCCAGCCAGCTGCTCAGAGGTGAAACAGCTGCGGGACATGGTGAGATTTTTTTTTTTTTCTTCACATCGTAATCCTTCATGCATCAGCAGATGCATACGCAGCGATTACCTTCTGTCAATCTCGCAGATCAATTTTACAATGAGTATAAAAAGTCCACACACCCCTGCTTTTTTGTGGTGGGCAAAAAATGAGACATTAAAAAGCTTTTTGAACGAGTTGCGTTTGACGAGGAAATGAACCCGAACCTTCTTCTGCAGCCAACCACGGCCCCACCCTCTTGAATGGCTCACCCAACCTCGGCACAAAGGCAAGCCTGGACTCCGTCATGCCACGTCCCTTCCGCCTGGAATCCTTGAGCGTCCCGGCGTCCAAGGCAAAGCGGAAAAAAAACAAATCTCATCAATAACCGAAGGAAAGTCTTGGGATCCAAGTGTCACTTTCACAAATAATATCCAACCTCACTAGTTTTAGAGAACTTTTTCTAGACCATTTGAATCTTACTGCTTCATTGAAGTCACCATTTTAGCATTTATTGCACGATTCACGGTGAAGATGCTTTCGGGACTTTACTTTTTAGGCTCCGGCCTGCTGGCCCTGTGTCACATTTCACAATTTAGCCTGATTCTAACCTCCATCATAGAATGAGTTGACGGTAAGCGAGCCGTATCAGTTTCAGAACTTGACACCCCTTATTTGCCGTAGAAATATAAGCCATAGATCACACGCGCGCACACACACACACACACACACACACACACACACAAGGCAACAATTGGCCATTGAGGCATTCCATAAGCACACAAGGAAGAAATTCAAACATGCAAAAGGGGAACACAGCAGGGCAGTGAAACGTTGACTAAGTTAACATGCGTGCCATGCTCGAGCTAATCTGATAATGGCAGAGCAGCCGGCCGGTCGGCGTCCCTCCCAAGTAAGACGACTCTTACGAGTCAAACAGTCCTCAGTGACTCCAAGTGGCTGCTGTCAAGTGTTTTAATGGTCTTGTTGTTGTGTGAAAAAAAAGGATAGAAATGATCTTTGTACTTTTGAAAGCGGGCTACACACATCACATACTGACCGCTACGATGGAAAGAGCTGCTCCTTTAAGTTCTTCATCTTCATTCTTACCACGTGGCCTCTTTCGACTCAGGAAGTCGACTGCTCTGCTCACTTGTCCTTGAGCAGTCCCAACTTCCTGAGCGCCTCTTTCCTGTCGGCGTCCATTCCGGGCACCATCATTACTGTGTACGTCACACAATCTGAGGCTTTGGGGGCGACTGGCGGATCCTCAATGACACTTTTTACTTCTGAATGCTTCATGTCATTTTTCTGCTTGACCAGGACCAGCTCAGGACTGGCCACCTTCAATCTGTTGAGTTGGTTGGGACGACGAGAAAGCGAGGTGGCCCTGGAGTCGTGGTGGAAACTAGCACTGCTCTGCAGCCCCTTGTTCCTAGGCCCAGGAACGGGTGCCGGAGCCTGGCAAAAAGACGGACTTCTCAACGGACTTACATTTGTGAGTCGTTTTGAAAAACCGTTGCCCGCAGACAAATAAGACTTTGGGAGCTCCACTTGAGTCGTTTCTGAGCGTTGGTCTTTGAGGAGGCCTAACTTTTCCAAAGCTTCCCGTCTCACCACTTTGGGATCTGTCGCGTTCTTGAGACTGTACGAGGAGTTGGGGGCGGGGGTCGCTTTCTTCTCTCTCTTCGCGGAGATATGTGAAGACATCTTGGGGAGTTTCGGTACAACAGGCGGCGGGCCTGGCATAAATCTGCTCACCTTGGAGATGGCTCTGTCAAGCCTTCCCACATTTCCAGTGTTTGGATCTTCTATGATGACAGGAGGGCCTATGGTGTGATCAACTGTGGGACATAAAGGTGTTTTCTTTGTGGAGGCGCTCCTCCGCAGGTAGACAAGTGCATCGTAGGATAAAGGTCCCCTTTCGCCGGTCTTCACAAAGTGGTCCTTGGCTTTGCTTGCGGGAGGTTTCATAGTGTTGACCTCGTGAACACCGGCAGGCTTTTGGCTCAATGAAAGCGATTTCTTGTTTAGTTGAATTCCAGCTTTCACGCTTGGTTCACAATTGGAGGCGCTCGCCAAAACAAAAGGTGTTGGTACAAGATAGTTCTGGATGGCTTTGTTCTCCACTTTCTCCCTGATGGTTTCCAAAGCATTGTGCTTTTGCAGACCTAGAAGAAAAAAAGATGTTTGGAAGCAACAACGCAAAGAACATTTTTCAAAGTGAGCTCACCATTGAGCTTGCTTTTGCTCATGGAGGCTGATAGATGCGCTAGTCGAGAAGCCAAGCAGCCAGGGTCAGGCAAGAGGTCCGCTTCATCGTCGGCGGGTCCGCTGTCGTCCTCGGTGTCCAGAGACTCGATGGTCTCTTCCAAAAACATAAGGCAGGCTTTCTCCTCGGCAGACAAATGCTCCAGACTATCATCGCTCTGGAATGGAAAAGAACATCCCCGTGAAACCTTCCGGTTTTCCACCTTGGAGAAGTTGAAGGCCACAAGACTTACGAAAGCAGATTGTCCGCTGTCATAGCTGCCGGTGTTGTCCATGTCAGCCAACATCTCCAGTTCGGTCCCACCTGGCCAGGTCTCATTTTTCAGCCATTTTATCCAAACATCAGAATAGCAGTGTCACTCTGTGATGACGGGGAACAGTTTGAGACATTTCTAGAAGAACACACTGACAATAATTATTGAAGAGATAACTAAAGTTTATTTCTTTAAATCTCTGCCAATGTTCACATTTTCAAATGATCAACAACATTACTCGGAAATCACAATATCCCTTCGTAACGATTTTTAGACCAGGCTACGGTTAAAATGTACTGAACAAGTTCTTGATAGCATTGTCATGTTAAAAGATGGAGTCGATTTATACGAATTTATTCACTCTAATTCTTCGTCTCCCTAAAGCGAGTCCAAGTGATGATAGTGCATCATAGTGTCGTGTTTGTGGCTCAGATTACAACACGCGTGCACGCGCACGCCATTTATAATCATCCTCAGCATGATCACAATAATCGCAGCCCGCACCTGCAGCACACACAATCAGTCTATTCTATTCCTACTAAATCCATTTGAAATTTGTCCTCATAGGTTTTGGCTGCTTCTCAGCTCTCGAGATGGAGAAGACTGGGCTTCATTGTTCACGCTGAGCGACCTTCAGCTGTCAGGATGTGAACGAGATAACATTTGAAAAATGTCAAGCTCATGCAAATGAACGTGACCTCCAGATGATTGATGACGTCTGCTTCAATGATACAACAGCAAGGTTGAATTCATAGGATTTCAAAGACCAACCAAAAAAAGTCGTTCGAATCTAACTGACGTCATTTTTCGTCACGGCTTGCATCGTATGTTGTGTCCGCTGAATCGATGTCCACCATACGATTAAAAGTGCGGATTAAACTAACCCATTTAACCAGCACGACAGGACTATTTTAATACTATTTTATATACGTACTGTAAATGAGTGATCGTTTAGTTCAATAATACTAGTGATGTTGAAGACCCAAAGATTATTGTTGCCTTGTACACGTACACGTCTCCTGTGAAGAGGCTCTTACATCAAATGAACGTTGCAGCGCTCGTAAGAATGTTTTTCAGCTATTATTGATGATAAATGTCGTACCTTGAAGTCGTTTGTGCTCCATGTAGTTTGGTTATTTGAAGCGAAAGTGGGCTTCTCGGGCTCGCTTTCGGTGCTTACCTGCGCGAGGTAGTGTTGGCTCGTGAGTGAACGATTCGTTCAAAGGAACGTCTGCTTTCAGTGAACGAGAGTGAACGAATCACTAGCTAATGTGATTCGTTCTTTTTTCCGTTCATATGACTTCAACCAGTAGGTGTCGGTAATGCGCATTGAAGCTAGTGCCACCTCGCCGTAAAACAACGAAGAAGAAAATGACGTCACTTCCCGTTCACGAACGAGTCGTGAATTGCATTTTCCGTTCACTAACTGAACCACTAACTGAACGTGAGTGAGTGAGTGAGTGAGTGAGTGAGTGAGTGAGTGAGTGAGTGAGTGAGTGAGTGAGTGAGTGAGTGAGTGAAATACTATGCAAAATACCCTTAAATTCACTGTCATCACATCATTTACAGTTTTCAAACAAAAATTGCAACACGTTTTAACCAACTCTTGCAGCTGTTAGTTTAAATATGTTGTTATATTGTATAGTTGTATTGTTCCTGGTTGTTGTTCTTTATTTTTGATTGTGTATTTATATAACCTTGCTTTATGTATTTATTTTTTAGCACTCCATCCTCCACCCCTCTCAAAGTGCCATTGTTCTTTGGGTCAGGCCACAGTTGTAAATAAAACTTGGTCTTAATTGTTTGCCTGGGTAAATAAAGGCTAAAAAAAGAAAAAAAATGCTGGTTTGAAATGTACTTTTATTATTATTATTTTAATAAACATTTATGTTAAAACTTGTCTGGTTGTCTGAGCTTGACACGTGACCTTTGACCATGCTAGTTCCTTAATAAAGTGGCCTGTTATTAGGTACACTCGAAAATGGTGGTGTACCTAATGGAGTGTCCGTATGATTCCCTCGTTAAGTGCACCTGCGTGAAAAGTTTTAGCTCCTGCGGAACGTGAAAGAAGCTAAAAGTTTTCACGCAGGTGCGCTTAACGAGGGTCACTTGGAAAACGTTGGAACGCAGCCCCGAGGACTAGAGCTTGACACCTATGACCTTTGACCATGATATTTCCCTAATAAAGTGGCCTTTTATTAGGTACACTTGAAAATGGCGGTGTACCTAATGGAGTGTCCATGTGATTCCCTCGTTAAGTGCACCTGCGTGAAAAGTTTTAGCTCCTGTGGAACGTAAAAGAAGCTAAAACTTTTCACGCAGGTGCGCTTAACGAGGGTCACTTGGAAAACATGTTGGAACGCAGCCCCGAGGACTAGAGCTTGACACCTATGACCTTTGACCATGATATTTCCCTAATAAAGTGGCCTTTTATTAGGTACACTTGAAAATGGCGGTGTACCTAATGGAGTGTCCATGTGATTCCCTCGTTAAGCGCACCTGCGTGAAAAGTTTTAGCTCCTGTGGAACGTAAAAGAAGCTAAAACTTTTCACGCAGGTGCGCTTAACGAGGGTCACTTGGAAAACATGTTGGAACGCGGCCCCGAGGACTAGAGCTTGACACCTATGACCTTTGACCATGATATTTCCCTAATAAAGAGGCCTTTTATTAGGTACACTTGAAAATGGCAGTGTACCTAATGGAGTGTCCGTGTGCTTCCCTCGTTAAGCGCACCTGCGTGAAAACTTTTAGCTCCTGTGGAACATGAAAGAAGCTAAAAGTTTTCACGCAGGTGCGCTTAACGAGGTCACTTGGAAAACATGTTGGAACGCGGCCCCGAGGACGAGAGCTTGACACATGTGACCTTTGACCATGATATTTCCCTAATGAAGTGGCCTTTTATTAGGTACACTTGAAAATGGTGGTGTACCTAATGGAGTGTCCATGTGATCCCCTCGTTAAGCGCACCTGCGTGAAAAGTTTTAGCTACTGCGGAACGTGAAAGAAGCTAAAAGTTTTCCCGCAGGTGCGCTTAACGAGGGTCACTTGGAAAACATGTTGGAACGCGGCCCCGAGGACTAGAGCTTGACACCTATGACCTTTGACCATGATATTTCCCTAATAAAGTGGCCTTTTATTAGGTACACTTGAAAATGGCTGTGTACCTAATGGAGTGTCCATGTGATTCCCTCGTTAAGCGCACCTGCGTGAAAACTTTTAGCTCCTGTGGAACGTGAAAGAAGCTAAAAGTTTTCACGCAGGTGCGCTTAACGAGGTCACTTGGAAAACATGTTGGAACGCGGCCCCGAGGACGAGAGCTTGACACATGTGACCTTTGACCATGATATTTCCCTAATAAAGTGGCCTTTTATTAGGTACACTTGAAAATGCTGGTGTACCTAATGGAGTGTCCATGTGATCCCCTCGTTAAGCGCACCTGCGTGAAAAGTTTTAGCTACTGCGGAACGTGAAAGAAGCTAAAAGTTTTCACGCAGGTGCGCTTAACGAGGGTCACTTGGAAAACATGTTGGAACGCGGCCCCGAGGACTAGAGCTTGACACCAGTGACCTTTGACCATGATATTTCCCTAATAAAGTGGCCTTTTATTAGGTACACTTGAAAATGGCGGTGTACCTAATGGAGTGTCCATGTGATCCCCTCGTTAAGCGCACCTGCGTGAAAAGTTTTAGCTACTGCGGAACGTGAAAGAAGCTAAAAGTTTTCACGCAGGTGCGCTTAACGAGGGTCACTTGGAAAACATGTTGGAACGCGGCCCCGAGGACTAGAGCTTGACACCAGTGACCTTTGACCATGATATTTCCCTAATAAAGTGGCCTTTTATTAGGTACACTTGAAAATGGCGGTGTACCTAATGGAGTGTCCATGTGATCCCCTCGTTAAGCGCACCTGCGTGAAAACTTTTAGCTCCTGTGGAACGTGAAAGAAGCTAAAAGTTTTCCCGCAGGTGCGCTTAACGAGGGTCACTTGGAAAACATGTTGGAACGCGGCCCCGAGGACTAGAGCTTGACACCAGTGACCTTTGACCATGATATTGCCCTAATAAAGTGGCCTTTTCTTAGGTACACTTGAAAATGGCGGTGTACCTAATGGAGTGTCCATGTGATCCCCTCGTTAAGCGCACCTGCGTGAAAACTTTTAGCTCCTGTGGAACGTGAAAGAAGCTAAAAGTTTTCCCGCAGGTGCGCTTAACGAGGGTCACTTGGAAAACATGTTGGAACACGGCCCCGAGGACTAGAGCTTGACGAACGAATCTTTTGAGAAAACTAATTCTAAAGATTCAGTTCACTTAAAAGAACTGTAATGCACATAACGAGGGTTAAGCTGTCAGCCAATCAATGAGCGCTTCTAAGGCGCGTTGTCATGGCAATAAGCCGAAACTAAGCCCAGCTACTACTACCACTGCTGTATTGATTTATTCGGTGAGAACCAGTTGAAAAGCATCAGTGACTTTCACATACAATATGAGGGCATATAACAAAACAATGACAGCTTGTTGTAGCTTTTAATTGTGACTCATCACTGCAGAAAAAAAGTCAAGTAAATCCAGTTATGTAATGTTCGGTGTGCAACATTCATGGAAAAGTGGTGATGAGAACTTGTGAAAAATGACAATATATCATTGCAGTTCACATTAAAAGAAAATAAAAACCTGCCGCGACTTTTTGGCAACAGTTTGCTACCGAGCAACGTTCTCCTGTCAACATGTTCAAATTCACAACAAAACTCATCATTTTGTTCGCGTTGCAGGACCATTAGTTACCATCTCCTTGAAATGAAATCAACACGCAAATAAAACAAAACTAGTTAACTTAAGCTCCACAACCTCAGAAAAACCAAAAATCAGCAGTCTAACTATGTTGAACAATTAGGAGTTCAACCTTCTCAGAAAAATCACACTTTAAATTTTAAAGGGAAAGTCAAATTTTCTTTGTCATAAATATGTTCTGTGCAGCCCAACATTGTTCTGGTTAGTTTTGTTTGTGGAATATGAATGAATGGCAAAATCTACCTGTTTTCATCCATCTCAGGGGGCTGCCATTCTGCCACAAAATAGATGACAGGTACATTTTGCTCCTCAACTCAAGATTCCACCACTCCAATATTAATCAGAATGTGTTTAGACTACTGGGGCACATACAACATATTACTAGGGTTGAGTGTCCCTTTAAAAAGCCTCCAAAGTAAAACCATCATGGTGCATTAAGGTCAGTAAATCGCACAACTCTTCAGCTCAGTGTATTTTTGTTTTCATCTCAAGCTATTGTTTCTTGCATTTTTATGTGTGATGACAAATGGTCATTTTGCCCTGCAAAGCACAACTGAAGAAGAAACCAAAAAGAAAAAATGAGAACCATTTTCCTCACTGGAATTGCAAACACACGAAGCTTGATTGTGATTAAAGCAAAGTCAATCTTCACATTTATCAAAAATGTAAATCGTTAAGCAGGGTACACGTAACCCACATTAGCTTTCCACATGATAAACTCTGACCTGATCAGAGATGTAAACGCTTTATGTTAAGGGAGGTTACATTTGAAAAGAAAACAATATTTTTTCCACATGAAAAGAAAATCCTGATTGACATTGCTGGCCTCGGGCAGAACCTTCAATATCCAAATTTGGTCGGGTCCAGATTTTTTTTGAAGGGTCACCAATGACGTCAATTCCCATGGTTCTGTTACTTTTACAAATTGCTGAGTGTGTCTAAGTGCTTGCTGATTCACCAAACACGCTTTTTTTTTTTTTTTAGCTTGCTGAGAAATGTTTGTTTTGGATATATGAGGTTTCCAATCGACCGACGGCAGCAATGTGGAAGGCAAATATTAAACAGACTCGGTGAGCTGTATTCTGAAATGGTGAGAAATGAATGTTGACCGGTCATAACTAGCCTGGTGGAAAAAAAAAAAAATGCCATTAGCAGTTAAAAGTAGAACGCTGAGCTGTGGTTGTCTGTGAATGACGTGAGGTAGACCAGTGATTCCCAAACGCTGTGGCGTGGCAATTTCACTTCATTGGTTTGAAAATGATTTTTTTCCTACAAATAATATTGGGGCTGAGCATTAATCATTTACCTAGCATTTATCTAATTTGACATTGCAATGTATAAAATAAATCGCAAAGGCTGCAATTATGGGAGGAAATAGACCCGTTTCATTTTGGTCGCTCGGCTTCTGGACACAGGTAAAAGTTATATGTAAAATATAGATATTTATACACAAGTGCCTATATGTGCTTCTCATTTCATTATTTTTTTTGAATGAAATGAGAACATTTGGTGTGATGAAGCCAGATCTGCTGTTGTAATTGGACTTGTTTGATTTGATGCCACAGAGTTTGGTCAATGTGTCAGTAAAGGCTTAAAACACTGTCACTTAGTGTTGATCAAGTAAATATCTCAAATTGAAATATATCATGAGTATATTTGACTTACTTATTATTACTTTATGGTTCACTTAGCATATCATGAAAACATTTACGTCTCATCAATTTTGACCTAGAAAATAATTGCATATTAAAGGAAGGGCAACTGCAATATTGGTGGGGAATGGCAGTTGGTTGATTTTCCAAAGCACGACTACTTCCATTTTGGGGGCGTGCCATGAGATTTAAAATACGTGCCTAAGGGTGGGGAAACACACCGAGGTAGACGGCCGCAGATGTGGAGGGGTAGCACAAACAACCAAAGCAAGTCAACGTTTTAGATCTCGCCAAAATTGGTGTGGCCCGTCTCCTTGGCGTGCTCGCGTGCCTCCCTCTGTCCCACCAGGCCCGTCTGGCACACCATGCAGCGCAGCGCAAAGCGGTTGACGTCCGTGAACTGCCGCTTGCGGCGGGCCTCGTCGGCCAGCTCCAGGGCCTGCGCCAGGATGACGTCGTCGCCGGTGGAGAAGACGGTCTGAGGGGGCGAGCCCGCCGCCTCCCTCTGCAGCGGGTCGTAATGGATGCCGTCGTAGATGAGCAGCACGCGCTTGCGGTAGCCGGCGTCCTCGCCAAAGCGATCCACGCGCACTGTCTGCGTATCCACCACGCAAATTTCGCACTGGTAGAACTTGGACAGGATGGACACCTCGATGGCGCCCCCCCACGTGTCGCCGCGCCGGATCCACACACAGTAGTCCTCGTTGCTCTTGCCCAGAACGGCCTCAGAGTACGCCGCCGGGTCGCTCGACACGATCTGGGCGATGAGGCCGCGCATGTCGGGAGCGCACGTCGGGTCGTACACGCCGCCCTCCACCACGTAGCTGACGCTGGTGAACAGGCAGGAGTTGTCGGCCGGCACCACTCTGCGCGCCAGCGCCGGCAAGGCGTTCAGGCAAGGCGTTTTGGTCACGACGGGATGGGCTCCCAGCTTGGGCTTGTTTTTCTCCTCCTCCACAATCAGCGTGTCGCCTGTCGGGGGAGGGAGACGCACAAGTACAACGTGTTACTCCGGAAGAACCTCCACTGCCTTCGGTTTGTCATCAATATAACCCCTTCAGTGATTCTAAAACTTTTCACATCTAAAAAGTACTTCATTTATAAAGTAACCTTATTGATACCTTGCAGATGCTACTCGGGCTAAATTCGTCACAATGCCATGTCTTTCAAATAAAGAAAAACTTCATACCAGACTTGATGGGGTAGTCCTTGAGGTGAGCGTCCCCGTTGCGCAGGTCCAGGCTGGAAGGTGGGTAGCCCACCATGATTTTCTGCACCTCACAGGGGATGCCGGTCAGCTCCTCCACTTTGCTTTTTAACTCTTGCACACATGATTGGTGAGTCAATCCTTGCATCACGTGAGTACCGTTTTTGGTCTTACAGCGAAGACGCAACATCCTGCCTGACAGCAAGGGGGAAAAAAATAGGGAAAATGGACAACAGCAACAATTCGGACATAATGTTTATGACACTCCTAAATGACACATCCATTTGACTTTTTTTTTTTTTTTTTTTTTAAATGCAATGGTTTTCTTTCTGTTTTTCTCTCTATCGCTTTTTCCCACCCACTCGCTTACTGTTTTATTCAATGAGTTAATTACTCCATGACTTTTTCACTCTCCACTTCCAACTTCATCAGATCCATTTCACTCTTTTTCCATTTACTAAATTTACCTCCACTTTCCACATTTTTTACCGATTTGTATCATTCCAACGTCAACATTTTCAGCTCATTCCATGTATATAAGATTTCCTGTCATTCAGTGTCATTTAACATCATTCCACAAGTTTTCACTCGCATTCACAAGCAATTTCTCCAGAAATAGTATTTAGTTATGATTATTATTCCGAACGAAGGTTGGTTGATGTGTAATTGTATTTCGAGCAAAGCTATCCTGGGCTAGCATGCTAACCTGTCCATTAACTTAGCGTTTAGTGTACATTTTCTCTCCAAGCGGCCCTCTTCGTCCTGTTCTCGTCCTCGACACAACCGATTACATTTAATGACAGCCGCTACAACTTAATTGGCCGCTGTCTTTCTTTCTTTCTTTTTGTTTTTGGTTACCTGTAGCCGCCCGTTTCCAACGCCTCGAACAATGCTTCCACAGCCAAGGGGCGGGGCGATACGTCAGACACGTAAGCATGACGCCACGATGCGTTCACTACCGTAAATTCTCTAATAGCTCACAAACGGGGATTCTTACCGTGATATGGCAACACGTATGCCCATTAAAAAAACAAAAAACACTCACGTTTCGTCATTCAATCAAAGTTGAAGTAAATGTAGTAAAAAAAAAGTTACTATAACTATATAAATATTTTAAAGTACACTATAAACAAATTTGAATTGGGTTTAGAAGAGGCATATTTTCAAGAAAAAAGCTGTGCGAAATAAATGTTATATTTTTGTGATAAAACTGACATTTGCTTTTGAGAAATATGATTAAGGTTAAAGTCAAAATGTCAATGTAATCATCTGGAAATTCGGCTTGCAATATTCAGGAACCAGACTTTGACCAAGTAAATTGTTTTAATAATAACAATAAAACAATCTGCATTTAATTTGAATTGTAAAGAAAATAAAAACGGATGCCCAGAGAATAGTAATATTAAAAACTCAGTCACTCCTGCAATGAAAGTTATTTAATTGCATTTTAAAATATGACCAAAAGACGTGCAAATACAAGGGTTCAACAATACAAACGAGATAAAAAACATTGTAATACTATACTATTTTAAACGCAATCTCTTTTAGCAATTAAAAAGGCACGAGTATCAGCATCTAACTGATCGTTTCCACAATACTATAGTATTGTAAAACAGAAGGTAATAACATAAATAGCATATAAAGATTTGACTGGTTTGTGCATCATATTCATTGTGTTGCTCCTTCTGGTTTGCATGCCTTGGCCAAGAGGGGGCGGTATAATACAGACATGCAGCTATACATGGAGAGAGACGCAGTAACTCAGTTAGCCACAGTAATAATAGTCATGTTTCAGAGAGGAGAAAAAAGTGTTGTTAAAGTGTCTACATGGCTTGCTTTTGAATACATTCTTATATTTCTTTAAATCTCAACACATGAATTTTCAGTAGACTGCCAGACTGGTGCTTACTGTTAAGTTAATTAAGTTAGCGGCAATCATATAGTATTCATATCCTAAATTTTTGCTGGGGAGTCAAACTAAAAAGACTTACTCGTACATATTTAGTGCAAGGATGTTTCTTTATCATCATTCAGAAGCGGACGCAGCCGTTTGTTCCTTCGTGGTTGTCAAAATCGATTCCTTCACACAGGGAACCCTGCAAAGAAATGTTTTTTTTTTAACTGAAGGTACAACTTGCCACATTTGATGTGAGTGCAAAGATGATAGAGGCACGTATGTAACGAAAGGACGAGTCTAATAAAGGGATAAAGAGGACTAGGCTATTTGTCGTCCAACATACTCACAAACAGCCGCTTCCTATGTAAGGCTGTAAGATTTAAAGAAAGAAAGACAGAAGAAGAAAAGAAATGTAGCGACAACAAGGCACACATACAAACATGAACATGCTTTTTTTATGAATGCAAACATCTTTGGTGGCGTTTCGAATAAACAGACATGCAGACAAACAAAAAATGTGCCACATCACAAGCTTATGTGAAAAAGATGTGTTCTCCTTTTGCCTGGCAGGAGGACAGGGTTCCCCTTACACTGGAAAAATGGTATGGTCACAAACGGGGCTAGGCGTATTCCATTGGCGGCCTATATTGAAGTGCACTTATCAATCTGTATTCTTTCTTTTCTTAGACAACACAGAGTGAACTATGATGAGGGTGGGGGGATAGTTCTAGATATGCCGACTGGGATGGGGGGGGGGGGGGTGACGGGTTAGCAACACGGGCGGCGACGGAAGCGACACTGACTTGGCTCAACCGTTCCTCGGGCATCAAAGCCGACGGCGTGGGGGCGAGAGGCAGCCAGGGTTGGTTGCCGGCACTGTACAGCCGAGGACGCTTGAACTGGTCGTGACTGGACAAAGGCGTGTAACTATTCCGCCGGAGTAAGAGGCCCGAGTCCTTGGGGATTTGACCCTGGCAGGTGTGGAGGAAAAAGAAAATGTATAGCTGGGAAGAGGCAGGGGGGCGTTGCACAGCTGGGAAACCTCACTGGATACGCTTCACAGGAATAGGTTGCAACTGGAACAATTGATTATTCATTCCAAGCAAGCACGGCCAGCCATAAGATCTTATTAAAGCGACGTAATCATCGCCTCGAAAAAATGGAACATTCCACAATGAGGAAGGAAAGGAAGCAAAAGAGGTGCAAGTGTCATTAGACTTCAGAATAAATATGGAGGCATTATAGGGTGGTCCAGTAATCAAGTCACGAGTACAATAATGATTTGTATGACTCCTTTGTAAGGCATAAATACAAAAGAATCAAGTACTAGTTCATTTATGCCATTGATGAGATCAAAACTTCAAATGTGTGGGACCCCCTGTAATGCAGATTAAGGATGGGCAAAAATAATAATTCGAGGAATTCCAAATGCGTTTGTGTAAACAAACCTGTTGTCTAGCCCAGTGTTCCCCGACCTTAATTGAGGCAAGGCACACATTTTACATGACAAAAATCTCAGGGCAGGCCCCTTCCCCCAAAAAAGTCACAAAAATTGTGACCACTCAACTCACGATCTAACTTTTATACTTGTGAAATACTCACAAGAGGTCTGTCTCGATGGGTGTTCACTGCTTCCACGTTGAGATAAAACATTTCCACTTTACAACCTGGTGGGGGAGAGAGGAAGAAGGAGTTTGTTTATACAAGGAAAATTGATACATTAGCAGCTTTTTTAAATTTTTTATTCAAACTAGTTTAAACCACAGATTATTGCATTTTAATTTTTTCTTTTTACAAATGTTTACTATCAACCAAATCTAATAAATGCTCTATACCATATGCCACTGGGGTGAGTTTGAGGACGGTGTGCAGCGGACATTTCATGTAGGGCAGATCCTCTGTGGCGAGAACAAAACCAGGACATAATCAGGATCGCAGTCAGCATGTGCCACTGGCATGACTCCACTCACCTGCACTTTTGTCCAGGAAGTAGGCCAGCAGACAGCGCATGACCGCCTGGTGGCAAACCACCAGCACGTTGCCTTGCCTCTCCAGCTCCATGATGACAGGCTCCAGACGCTGGACCAGATCCTGGTACGACTGAAAGAGTATGCAAGTCAATCTGTTTTATTTTTTCAGACCACACAAGCAGAGAGCTAACATGCATGTCACATGTGTGGGGTGCGTGTAGTCAGTCACCTCCCCGCCTGGGTAGCGATAGTGATATTTGTCCTGGTCCCTCAATGCAAACTCTTCTGGGAACGCCCTCTGGATCATCTCGTACGTCATTTCCTCACACACGCCCTGAAAAAAAAATAGAATATAGTTCTCATATTGGATCTCGTTGCAACTGTGAGATATAACGGGACGCCGCTAACCGCGTCGATTTCGTTGAGTATCTTCCATTGTTCGTAGGGGACGGCCAGCTCCTCCGCTGTCTGTATAGTGCGTCTCAACTGGCTTGTCCACACCTTCAAGTCTGATAGCTCATGCTCCTCGATGAACTTGCGCAGGGCACGGGCAAACTTTAAAAAAAAAAAAAAAAAGTCCACATTCTCCACAATTCAAAACATTTCTGAAGTGTCATAACTTTTGGTTTGTGAGAAGCTGTTTACCAAAATGACCTCTTACCTGTTTCCCACGAGGAGATAGTTCTGAATCCCCTCCAATGCGGCCTTCGAGGTTGTGGTGGCTCTCGCCGTGGCGACACAGATAGATGGAGTGTGAGTGCACATGGATGTTCATGAGATAGTAGACGATCTTGCTCTGGATGTAGTCTTGTATCCGGTTCACCAGAAAGCGGCGCCCCACGTTTATGACTTTAATGAAAGACAGGTCCCTGCAAATAGGGCAGCTCAGTGTCACCCTCTAGTGGCTTTGAATGCATTGCAATTGCACATGCTGCTGTCTTTTCCATAAATCTTACTTGTCATAATCATCAGGATCCAACGGTTGGTAAGTCACCTTGTAGCATTCAATCCGTTTTAGGAAGTCATCCATGACCCGCTCCCGGTGCCTCTCGGGGTAGTCCGGACTGGACACCTTGACTTCCTGTTTGGGGGGGGGAATTTGTCGGCATGCGAGCTCACATCTTATTATATAAGATTACAGCTATAAAGTGTGAATATGAATAGAAGCTTTCCTACCATGATATTCGCAGCAATGACCTCGGGGTCATCACACACGGACTCGACAAAGAACACCTGTTGGCAAGACAAATTTAATGTTAATGCATTTTTTTTTTATGTTAAATTCTTCCGAAAACTTGAGTGGGGAGTGAGGTTTAGGTTTACCACTGCAGCTTGTTGGTAGTTGACACTCACCTTGAAAGAATTCTCCTTCACAAATGCTTGAATGAGATCTCGGCGCTCTCTTGTTGTGTTGGTTGCGTCGAATACCTGACGAGCAAAAACTCTGATGAGAATTTGCGCTGAGTAAGATATGCTTTTAATGAATGAGAACAATAAAATAGGACTCACGGCAATCTGACCACCCTCGTCTGTCAGGTACACCTTCACATCTTGCAGGGCCACAAGCGCACACTGCCTGAAAGATAGACAAAAAGGAAAGGTCCCAAACAACTCCTATTCTAGAGCTGTCCCGATTTGATCACATGATTGGAAATTGAGGCCACAAGCTTTTGCGCACATCCACAGCTCATTATGGCAAAAGCGGCACAGAGGGAGATTTGGAAACAATTTGCTAAAAGGCCAACAGAGTCAGTGCAAGCTGAAAGATAGGACAAGTTAGCAAACTGACCGCAGGAGTATGGCTCGCTTGCAGGTTAGCAAAATTTTTAATTTACCTTCAATTAGAAACCTAACAAGTATGAAATGTGAGATAAAGAACAGAAGAAATAGGGAAAGTATTCTATAATTTTTTATCCATGGGGTTTGGAATGAAAAAAAAAAAGCATAAGTGCAAGACTAAATGTTGTCCATATTTATTTTAAGCTTCAAAGTGAGACAGGCTAAGTCAGGCTGCGAGACAGCTGCAGCGTTTGCTTTCATATTTGGGTCACGATTTAGCAGTGGGAAAGCCATCCAGCGTCTGGCATGATTTCGGGACGGCACTCACGCACATGGGAGGTTCTGGTGAGTGAGAGCAGAACTTACTTCCTGATCTTCATGGCCTCCTCGTTGTCGTGGCGGAAGAAGTCGTAGGACTTGTAGGCCCTTACAGCCTCTCGGCGGTACACGCCAAGGTTAAACACTGCGGGCGACACGTCAGAGGTGACAATGAGAACGGACGGGTGTTGTGAGGAGGCCTCCAGAGCTAAATTTACCAGCATCACAATAAAACCAGGCCTATTTTTAATCTAATAACACACTGAAAATTTGAGGGTGTCATATAGCGTCCAAAAACACAGAAAACAAATTGAGTCTGGGATGGTTTCACATTTACTAACTAATGTACCACAGCAGCGCATCTACGATCACCAACACAAGCTATTGTAGATATCTAATTGAAGACCCACCGCAAGTTAGAACCTAATGCATTGCCTCCAAAAGGATAGACAAGGATGCCAGTGCACTTTCAATCACTTTTTGCTGTTAAAGAAATGGTGAAAATGTAAACACGAGTCCAAGTTGGAATGCTGCCCCTACCAGAAATGGCGCCTTGTATCGCACATAGCCAAAAAAAGACACCACTGGGTTTTACCTTTGGTGGGGACACCAATCCAGTTGAGGTAGCGTGTCAGCTTTTTGGACACGTACGTCTTCCCTCGGGCGGGCAGACCGATCATCACGATCACGGTGGGGGAATTTGTCATGTAGGACGCCCACGCTGCATAGGAGACAGGAACAATATGAAATTACATGATAAATTGGCAAAAACCCAAAGTCTGCTTTATTGTCAACTTCTTCACATGCCGAGACGCACAAAGAGATCGAAATTACGTTTTCTCTATCCCACGGTGATAAGACATATTACACGATAGACATACAAGTAAACGACGCAATATAAAAAACAAGAAGGCACAAACAATAAATAATAAGAGTAATAATAAATAATCAGATACTATACTATAAACTGATAGCTTGGAAAAAAACAAAATACAATTCATAATAAAAATAGGTCCAGTAAATATTTTTAATGAATTGTAAAACATCTCAAACTACATCATATCAAGCACATCATGAGATATAATCTTTTAATGCAATGTGTTTTCCCCTTAATAAAATGGGAGTAATTTGCAGAAGAAGCTCTACAAATGATGCTGGGCAGCTCGTCAAACATGTTTAAATGTGTATCTAAAAAAAAACATGACGTTTTTCATGCAGCCCGGAAAGAAGGTGTACCTAATGAACTGACTTACAGCATTTCTTCTCATTCATCCTCTCGTCTGTTTTCTTGCTGTGGGGGCGCCGGTTCGACATGGGCAATGAAGCGATCACTTCTGCACACAAATGACAAAATTCATGACATTTATGTTGCTGTGAGAATCGACACGAAACGAGAATCGGTTCCGCTGCCACATCATCGGCCCGATCGACGACGAGGCGGGAAACCTGGCAACCCACAGTCGGCCAACGCGTCAACAACTTCATCGTTTGCCTCATACCTCGTAAATTGTACGTCCGGAACCGGGACCGCTCGCTGGCGTTGGGTGAGTGCAGGTGTCGGTCGCACCGTCCTTGGGTACCGAGCCCGGCTGGTGCCCTTCCAAGACGGAGGTGTGTGTCACTACGTCACACCAACTCCCCCAAAAGTACCGTAAAGATGCCTATAGACGAGACACACATTTTGACAGCGGGATTTTCGATTACGTTCGAATCCCGAGTTTTGTGTTTAGATTACGAACCAATTTGAACATTACCACGGCGTCTAAATAAGAAAATTCATGTATACTTGATTCGCGATTCAATGAAAAGTTATTGTACATACAAGTTGAATTAAAAATGTTACCTAAATAAAAATAAATACCAGTGGAGTGGAAACATTTTATTGTACTACTCATGATCTAAATAGTTGTAAGACGAGCCCATTCTAAAAAAAAATAAAACCCTATGAGGAACTGTTATTGCAAAAAGTGCACAAATGCTCATAATATAAAATCATAAACATGATTGCATCACTTTCTTTCTGACATTTTAGTCAGTTAGTTTCTCTAGTTTCTATTGAGAAAAAAAAGAAATGGTTCACCCTGCCACCATGCATTAACCATCTTGCTTTCTTTGCTACACAAAAAAAGTGTTCACATGACAGTGTGACCCAGTGCAAGGTTAACATTCAAGAAATAAATCATCAATATACATTTTGGGGAATGTTGGAAAATTCCTGTAAAAAAATCTGAGTTTACACATCATTTTCCATTCTTATTCTAAACCACTTATCCTGTTCAGGGTCACATTGAGTTAAAATCTACCCCATCTGACACATCGGGGGGGGGGGGGGGGGGTGGGGGAAGGCAGTCTACACCCTGGATTGGTCACCCATCTATCAAAAGGCACGTAAAAAGACAGACAACCTTTGCACTGTCACTGAATAAGAACTGAATCTCCCTACTTGCATAGTTAATTTCATGACAGTGGTTCTTGATGGGAAAAGGCAGAGAGTGGTCATAGTCTATGAATACATACAGTAAGTGCTGGGAAATTAAAATAAATTTAGAAAAATCTAAGATGCCCACCTTTGTTAAATTACTGGCATTACGTGGCACGTGCTATGCCACAGTTGACCGTACAGTATTTCTTTCACTTTCCCAGCTATGTGTAACTACATTCAAGTGGACGCTTCATAGAATGAGCCGTCATGTGACGGTCAGTAGTTTTGCACGTCGGGGTGGAAGGCGACGGACGGGCAAGAAGTCCTTTTGTCGCGTTCACATCAAGGTTTGATTTTCCACAGCTGCAAAAGATAAACACAGGAGACTGAAAGGTCACATCGTAGAAGAAGGCATCAATAATTGCATTGTACAGCACTTCAAAAATGATATGCTGACCTGGACTGAAAAAGAAATAGTGGACTGGGAGAAAAACAAAACCATCCAGGCTATATTCAAGGGAAACACCCCATTTCATTTTTTTTAAATGATTACTATTATGACTCACTCTGATGTTGAAGCCCAGCAGGTCACTGACCACAGCAGACACGGCCGACAAGATGACCACCCTGGTGATGTTGTAGATGAGTGGGTTGACGGTCAGACCGAGAAGGCGGAACGGCGTGTCCAGCTCCTGGCAGGAGGTTGGGCGTTAAGGACGACTCGCACAGTAAGACACTAAAGTGCTCTCATCGCCAACGTGCTTGCCTTCATCAGTTTTGTAGCCAGTTTCAAGACGTTGTTGACAATGTTGAGCTCCTCTTTCTTGTTGGGTTTTTTCTCTATTTTCAGATACAGATTGATCTGAAAGGCACACACCTTGGATGTGACACAGTGACACCTGCTGGTCACCACAACAACGTGATGGTGCACCATTGTGGATCCAATTTGAACAGAACGTTCATGTGGTTTGCGGGTACTCACCTGTTCAGTGAGGAGCACCGAAGGGTTGCTGTACTTGCAGTTGGTCTCGGAACCTAGCGTGGCGAACCGAAGCAGGAAGAGGATCATTGACGAGGCCCACAGCAACAGCTCCCAGTTGGTCAGCGAGTCCAGAAAAGTCTTGTGGCTTTGTAGAAGCTAATTAAAGTATTTGAATTAGCCTTACTCTTTTTTTACTCATTTGAACGAGAGCTTTTTATACATAACGGTGTCATGGTACTCTAAAATGATCACTTTGTCAACATGCTGCTATTACCTGTGCACAAATGATGAATGAGATGGAGAGTGCGAGGAGGAAGATGGTGGACACGATAACGTCGACGGAGCGCTGCGGCCCTCGCCTCTGCAACGAACGAATGAGGCGATGGAAGCGGCGTGACAAACCGGCATCGGTTGTGACAGCGTAACAGGTACAGGTTGTGACAGGAGGTGAAGAAAGGTGTGAGGTTACGCACCCGTAGGAAGGAGCGCAGGGACAGCCACATCTTGATGTTCTGCACCTTTTTCAGCCGGAAGTGAGGGACCTCCGACTTCTTGGCCTTGCGAGCGGACGTCAGGTGGCTGAAGTGCTTGGCAAATAAAAGTCTCTGTGGAGGAGTCAATGGATGGAATATTTTGTGTGTGTTTTAGTGCAATGTGTGTTTTGAAATGGGTCCAAGACGTTTTTCTGTCATTAGTTAATAATTGAAGTACATGGCAGTTGGATTAAACTGAAGTAGTGTAACCCAACAGTACCGGCTATGATTATTTCATGTACCACTAGAGGGAGCCATCATAACACTTTTCGAACACAAACTGGTCTTCATGATATCCCTACTACTTAGGCTTTATCATTTCATTCAAAAGCATCCATAGGTAAAAGCCACGCACTTGCTTATAGGTCCTCTCGGCCACGCACATCATGAAGAAGAAGAGCCCCGTGAGGCAAAACCGCAGCACGGTGGTGATGAAGAAGAAGGCGTATGCGTGAGGGCTCGCCGGGCTAACGGCAATCTCCAGGACCTCGGCTGCCGATGGGGAGCTGAGGCTGGACATGTCCAGACGCTGGGCCAGGCGGAAGGCAAAGGGCAGGAGCGCCAGCGTGGTTGTCACTACCCCGCCGAACACCAGGTAGCCCACACCTTGCTCCGCAAGCTTCACCTTGAGATGAAGAAGATGAGGTGCCCAATCAAGAGTTATAAACCAAACATCCAATCATCGATTTTCCGGACCGCTTATCCACGCTAGGGTCAAATACTGTTATTAAATCGGAATGATGCATACTGTACCCGAGTGAGGATGATCCCGCTGATCTCCAGCACAGACATGTCTGCTTTTTTGCATTCGCCCTGCTCCCATATGATGGCGCTGACTCGGTCCCTGGAAGGATGGCATGCTTGGAGCCAGGACAGCTGGTGCTGAAGACGTACCAGGTATGGTTATTAAAGAGCGTCATAATTCATACAGGACATGGTATTGGCTCTTACCCCCGCGATGCCTTGCTGCAGGCTCTCGTCATCGCTGCTCAGCGTGGTGGTTTGCTGTAGCGCGAGGCCGCCCGCGAACCTCACGTTGTCCTCACTGTCGCTGCTCCCCGTGGAGGCGGAGTCAGGGTCCTGGAGGAGCTCCTCCCACATGGTGTCATCGGTGTCGGAGGCCGGTCGGGAGCCCACGCTGAGTCGCAGGCGCTCCACTTCTCGAGGCTTTGCCTTGAAGGTCCCGCCTCCTTCCTGTTGTTAATTAAGCAAGGAAAACACATAGCAATGACATTATTGTCCTATTTAAATATCCCTATTATATAATGAAAGAAATTTATTTTCCCCATGCAGCAAAATAAGCAGTCTCAATTGGAGCACGAGAAGGTTCACCTGAGGCCTGACTGCCGCTTTGCTGTTGGACTTCCGAGAGCGCACAGAAGATGGCGGGGCAGACGGTGGCCAGGGGCTGGCAGGACTCATGTCCACCGGTTGCAAGCCCTCTTCTTCCTCACTGGAGAGCTCGTCTGACGCGCCAAAGCCAGACTTTCTTTTGCTCTGTGACGATATTGATTTAGATTCCAAGCACTTAAGACAATCTACTGATGACAATACCATTCTCTTGGGTCGTTGGACGTCCTCAAACTGCGATGAGTGTTGCTGTTCCTTGGCCTCGCTGTCATTCTTCTCATCCAATTTCTTAGAACCCCTGCCCTTCCGAGGCCTGACCGAGACAGAAAAGAAAGCAAGGCAAGCGTCTACTTTAGAACCCAAGGTGGTTGGATGAAGTCCACAGTAACTCACCTCCTCCTGCGGGTCGGATTGCTGCCGCTGTTGCAGTTGCTGACGACGGGAGCGCCCGCGGGCCAGCGGTTGCACTCGGTGGACACAATCTGGCAATGCACGGTGCCCAGGAGCAGCATAAGGCACAAGGGCCCGAACGCCTCACTGGCACTTGCCCCGGGGACCTCCACATAGAGTACCACAGCAGCCACTGCAGAGGAAGAGTGACATGGAAATGATCAAATGGTTATCGGGCAGAATATCAAAATCTAGGTCTTTCCGAGGTGCTCAGATGTGAAGATCAATTACTGTATTAAAAATAAAAAAAAGCAGCCCTACTCTGTAATCTGTTGTATTTATTGTCAGGGTAGGACATAGCCAACCTTGCATAAAGTACAGCAGCAGAATGCACGAGGAGATGGGCTTGGAGGTGACCTGGATCCACCACGGAAAGAAGAAGGGGAACAGCAGCACGCGGACCAAACCCTTCCGAGTCAATGCTGTCCAGGGACTCTGCGGTTTGGCCTTGCTGAACGTCGACCCTGCAAAGGGCGAAGCAATGACGGCTCAGAATGCGATACGGTAATTTGGCAACTTGGACTCTAACCTCGGACTAAGTCAACATCGATGAGGTCTGACTTGATGTGGCCGGTCTTTCTGGGTTTACTGTCCAAATCCTAGTGGAGAGAGAGAACTTGGATTTAGGAACACCCAGCAATCTCATCTTGTTTTTCTCCTTATCTTACATTTAAATCTGTCTGCTCCAGAGACTTCTCCCACACTTGTTGATCGTAGGCGCCAATCTGTGGCATCAACAACATTTTATTTTACCGAAGAGAAAAATCATTCAAACAGTTCTTAGCTTCATTATGACGTTTTTGCGCTGCCACTTTTATACATCCGCATACCCACCTTCTCTTGATACCAGGATATTCTGGCCATTGTGTTTTGTTGCTGAAAACACTGGTCCCAGAGTCAGCTCGTTTCACAGAGTACACAGACGAGCTGAGGACAGGAAAACACCACGAAACAAACAGGAGGGCTGACGATGAACTCACTGAACTTAACCGGGACGTATTTTATTAAGCGATCTTGCAGGATATGTGACTAAGGCTAGGCAACAGGTAACCCGGAAAACAGGCCGTGTCGGCTTGCTAGCAAAGGCGTTAAACTTACCTTACAAGAATGGCAGGGTTGGCACATTTTGGAAGACGCTATGTAATCATTACACGATATTGTTATTGCTCTTTGATGTGCAATTGTTATCCTAAAGTTTTGTAATCCATATTTCAGTGCTCCAGAGTTGGATCGGGGCGTTGGCTTCAACGGTCCTCGACGCAAACATGAACCAAACTATACGAATGTCATTAAAAAGCGTTTACAGTTTACCCAGTAGTCATAATGAGTTTATCTCGGGCTTTCCGTAGCATCCTTCAGTTTTCACAACAGTGCGAATCTTCCGCTTTTCTTTTCCGGGTTTGTGGTCAGCGTTATATATTTCCTAATGTTTGCTTGTCAGGCGAATTTGCTGCACTTTAAGAACTACAATAGAAATGTTCCCGATAAAATGATGATAAATAACTGAATAATAGGGTATAACAAGAAAAACCCATTTTCTTTTACGACTCAACACACTTATTGGAATCACGCAGTTTGCAAGGCAAGAGACATTTATTGCCTCTCAGACAAAGTCGAGGATTTCATACGGTAATTCTTTGACCAATCAGAGAGAAGCATGAAACAATACCATTGCGTCTGCTTTACGTCCTCGGTTTACGACAGGGCCGACATACGACATTTCGAGTTTCCGGCCTGCTTTATGTTTAATATTTATTATTTCTGACATAGAAATATTTTAATACAGGTATTGAACATCTGCGTACTACAGTTAGTACGTTAGTGAAGACAAATCTAAATTTGATTTGTGTTTTATTTTGTCTTTATGCCGTAACTCTGACCAAAAACAATATTTACAACATACATCAGAATAAATGGTGCAATAAACTAATTGTTTAAGATTGTGGGTTCCCACTTAATAGCTAAGCCAGTAAAGCTTAGAGACAGAGCAGTTGATGGGTCATAATAGTCTATCATAAAAGAAAGTCATTTGTCGTGTGACTCTTGAGTGTCAGTTGACGCCAACTTGTCCTGCTCGGCGGCACACATAATCTTGTTCTTGACCTTCTTGTTGGAGAAGATGATAAAGTACGGACTGAGGAATGCATAACAGGAGGAAAAGAACACCCTCATGTCCGCCACCACTGGAGACACCTTGGCCTCGGTCAGCATGTAGATCCAGATCACATTATCGATGCCGAAAAAGAAGACGTACAGGACCACCAAGGTGATCACAGTTTTGCCCGCTCGGGTCTCAGCCGGATGGGAGCGACGGATGCCTCTCACCTGCCGTCTGTGGCGGTGAAGAAGCAACAGAATGTAACCACTAGAGCCTAACATCAACGCCACAAAGGCGAAATCCCTTCCAGACACCGCTACCCCGTTGATAACGTAGGATAAGCTGTCTCTGAAGTCCACGTGGCAGAAACCCAAGTTGAGCGTGAAGGCTGGGACGGTGCCGTTGCGCGGCGCCATAGAGAAAAATGGAGCTGCGATGCATATAGCCATGTTGAGCAACCACAGTCCGGCAAAAGTAGGGAGGACCAGGGTGGGAAGTGCTGGCTTCAGCCTGGACAAGTGAGGCCCGGCGGGGGCGATGGTGACCGCCTGGAACACGCTGAGCATGCAGGTGATGCACACGGACAGCGCCCGACCAATTCGATAGCCGTAAATCACCACCTTGCAGCCCGCGTTGTCCAGCAGGTCGACGAGGCCGAACACCGTCATGGTCTGGGGCACGCAGCGGGTCAGCAGGAGCAGGAGGTTGGCAAAGGCCAGGTGGCACAGGATCATGTCCACGGGAAGGAGTTTGCGCTCGCTGTAGAGGATAGTGGCGTAGGCCAGCAGCACCACGGTGTTCCCCAGGATGCCCATTCCTGTTTGCAAGAGGAAGGAGACGCCTTTGATGGTCACGCACAGGTCCATGCCACCGTGGCCTGGACCAGGATTTTGGGTTCAAGCAGACTTCCTGAAAGGCACACCAACAATCTCACCTGAGCAAGCGGCCAACGGGCTGATTGCGTTAATCAACTCTTTAACATTGCACTGGATGGCTTTTATAGCCTCCCATCTCCCAATGGAGATCTTTGAGTTCAACAGTTTCGATTAAATTAATTTGGCAAATTAAAACCACGAAGCAGAGGGGACGACGCTCTGGGAATATTTATGATATTATATTTATTCCTAATTATGTTGAAGGTGCTTACTGCTTTGTTTTCCGGCCAAATTAAACGGAAAACTTGTTTCAGTAGTTCAAGTCAAAAAGTGACACTTGTATATAATACAAAGAACTATTTTTATCTTTTATCTAGATTTTATTTTATATAATTGTGAAGGTTATGGCTCACAGATCATGATAATTCCTAATTAATCATTAAAATATAAATAAAAATAAAATATAAAGATATAATAAAATAAAAAGATTCATCATTAAAATATAACATTTATAAAAAAAAAATCACTATTTAGTTATGGACCTGCATGCAACTCTGTACGCAATGTATGAGTATCTTTTGCATGAGTATCTTTGGTGCACATCAATCTCCTCAAGTCTTCTAATGACAATCCCCACAAGAGTGACATTCTTCAAATCAGAGGACTCAAACAATGTTGTCACACTTGACAATAGTGCCACGAGCGCTCTCATCCTCTTCACATCCTGTTTCAGACGCAGAGGAGCGAGACAATTAGTGAGAACAACACATGTTGCAATTCATTGGGGACGCGGGGACAACCTGTTGTTGTTATTCATCGAAAGGTTGTCATTAATTCAACTTATAATTGTTCCACGTTCGCACCATCAGGTCATTATTGCATGTTTGCGTTGCTGCTCATTTGTCGAGAAATTTCGTTCTCTAGGGAGAGATGTTATGTTCACTTGTGTGCGTTTTACATGTTTAGAGAGCTCATTAAAATGGCAAGTTCAAGCACGTTCTTTCATATACTTTGGGTAAGGTCTATGACCCATGAGAATATTTCATCTGACCTGCAATGTAATTTAGAAACAATATAAAAAAAGTGATTGTTAAAAAAAAAAAAAAAAAGAAAACGGTGAAATATTTAACTCTCTAATGCTTGTACCTCCAAAGTTATTATTTTTTTTCCAGGCAACCCCAAAAATGGCACCTTTTCTCAAATATTATCCTTGAATGGTCTAAGAAGGCAAGTCATCTTCAACACTTGCAATATTGCAATACAAATGTGGACTGACCAACCGTATAGATTTGTAAAATGAATAATTAATAATGATAAAATTTGGGTCAAATAAGAGGTTTCAGCCCGATGTCATCGTTTTAACATTACGGCCCTCAAAGGCCTTGTTTTTATTTTTTTTTAAAAACAAAGCCTAACAAAATCTAACCCAAAGGTCTTCATGGATAGGTGGGGAGTTTGATTGCGAAATATGAAATAAATTAGGTGAACTTAGCCACTTGCAAACTGATGCTGAAAAATGAGTTTGTGCTTGTGTGACTCTCACGCTGGACCCATTCTACTGTACTAGTTTCTGAAAAATGAACAAAATATACTGTATATTCAATTCACAATATTCCATCATGATTGTTGACAACTGAGGCCAAGTTCCCTCCCACCCACACACACGTTTTGTTGTTTTGTGTAACTCTATGAAAAGTCTTCAGGAGGAAAGTGACACAAACGGAATCTCGGAAGTCTTAGAATTACAAGTACGTGCAAATGTTTTGACATTATGAAAAAATGAACTTGTGATCTGGTTAGCACAAATATATACAGCAGTGTGAGTAATCATTATTAAATATATGTATTTATTTTAAATGAAACTGATTCAGTCTGGTCAGGCATAGCTCAAACCTCATTCCTTGGGCTTCCTAAATCAACACTTGGGAGGGCTGCAGTTTCCATGACGCAAGCAAGAAGGTTCAAGGTGGATTTGGTTTTATTGTACTTTATTCTTGGAAATATACATCTGATTTCATTCAGCAAACATTTTCTTTTAGAGCTTCACATCAAGTTGGTTCATCATTGTGACAAAGACTTACTGGATAAATTCACAAGTTCATTTTATTTTTATTGACCAGTCTACAAAGTGCAGTGACAAACAAATACATAGACAATGTTTTGAAGACATTTTGTAAAGGTAATATTGATAGTTCAGCTCACTGACAGAAGGTCTAGGAAAACAATTTTGCTCAAGACTTCATTTCAACTCCTGAGTGTCCATTGATGCTGGCTGGTCCTGCTCAGCCTGACACACAATTTTGTTCTTGACCTTCTTGTTGGAAGAAATGATGAAGTAAGGGCTGAGAAACGCATAGCAGGAGGAGCAAAATACCCTCAAGTCCGCCACCATGAGGGACACCTTGGCCTCGGTCAGCATGTAGATCCAGATCACGTTATCCACGCCGAAGAAGAAGACGTACAGGACCACCAGGGTGACCACCGTTTTGGCCGCCCTGGTCTTTGCCGGATGGGGGCGACGGAGGCCTCTCATCTGGTAGCTGTGACGGTGGAGAAGGAGCAAGATGTAACAGCTGGACACCAACATCAGGGCCACCACGGAAAAATCCCTTCCGGAGACAATAACCCCTTGGATGATGTAGAGCATGCTGTCTCTGAAGTCCATGAAGCAGAAGCCCAGGTTGAGCGTGAAGGTACGGGCGGTGCTATTGCGTGGAGCCGTGGAAAAGAGAAGGGCTGGAACGTATATGATCATGTTGAGCAACCACAGCCCGGCGACGGTGGGGAGCACCAGGGCAGGAAGGAAAGACTTGAGCCTGGACAAGCTTGACCCGGCGGGGGCGATGGTGACCGCCTGGAACACGCTGAGCATGCACGTGATGCAGATGGACAACGCCCGGCCGATGCGGTAGCCGTAAATGACCACCTTGCAGTGGGAGTCGTCCAGCAGATCGGTGAGGCCGAAGACCGTCATGGTCTGGGGAATGCAGCGGATGGTCAGGATCATCAGGTTGGCAAAGGCCAGGTGGCACAGGATCATGTCCACGGGAAGGAGTTTGCGCTCGCTGTAGAGGATACTGGCGTAGGCCAGCAGCACCACGGTGTTCCCCAAGATGCCCATTCCTGTTTGCAAGAGGAAGGAGACGCCTTTGATGGTCACGCACAGGTCCATTCCACCCAGGCCAGGACCAAAGCAGGCAGAGAAACACACCTGCTTTGAAATGCACCACGAGAACCTTGAGCAGCTCCTAAAGCATGCTCACCTGAGCAAGGGTATGGCACACAACTCTTAAAGGCCTGCATGACAATATTTATAGCCTCAAATGTCCTTGGAGATCTCATTTGCCTGGAGTGTCCGTTAAAAAAAACAAAAAAAAAACCTCACAGACAAACAGAGAAAAAAATAATTGGTCATCTCAACGGAAATGTGTGGCCTGACACACATAGGCGCCGAAGGGAATACGCTTGATCTGGATCATCCCCATTTCTCGGAAGGAGCAGTTTTGGACTTAATCGAAAGAGTGGCCAAGGCTTACATAAAGCCGTCTTGGTATGAAAATTGCTAAGAAGCTAACCCATCGCAGCAAGAAGCACATTTAGGAACATTGATGTGAACAAACGTTGACTGATGTCACAAATATTAATAAGAATATGGGAGGAAACCGGAGCACCAAGGGGAAACCCACGCGGGCCCGGGGAGAACATATCCATATAACCGTATGGACGGGCCTATCCATCGTTCTTCAATCGAGACATATTTAATTTCACGAGGTTTGTCGGGAAATACTATGCCAAAGTATCTATATGGACGGACGGGCGGGCGGATGGATGGATAGATGGACGGATGAATTAGATGGATGGATGTGGCCTGACTTCCACCCTTCCACAATGTGGCGATATGATTAACCCGAAAGCTAGAACTGTATTTTATTGCGCGCCATTTGTTTGTTGGCTATTTCGTCAGTTACTTCTCAAAAATAGGTCAATGTCATTGCGAGCGGACGTGGTCGAATCCAAAAAATGAAACCGCACTGGCCTTGAATGGAGCCATCAGGAGACTTCCACATCCTTTGTGCTATTATGCTCGGTGACGCAGAGCAGCAGGACAATTAACGCGCTAACAATTTGTGTTGAACCCGTTGGGGAGCGTCAACCTGTTATTTTTATTCATTGAAACCTCTTGCCTAACAATACAAGGTAATTATATTCCCTTTGCTGATCATTTGTAATGTTTTTTTTTGTTTAATTGAAGCTTCTTTAGTCTAGGGACAGGGTTGTGTAATTTTTTTGATGTGTTTACATGTTCTGAGATCTCATTAAAATGGCAAGTTCAAGCACGTCTTTCTCACTAGAACAATTACAATCAAGGCTAGCTGAATGATGTAAACATGCGGTAATGATGCAAATCATGGGTTGTGAATGCTGAAATTTAAATCTAAAGTATTACAATTTAAACATTCAAAAAGCTCAATGATAAGAAATGTAAAAATCAAAAAGTTGTCGTTTTACAAAGATGATTGAAAAACTGGGGGCCTTCATTTAATAATATTTGCATTTAGGTTGCATTTTGCAGCACTGCGTCACAGGGAGAGCTGTTTCTAATATTTTGGTTATTTTACACAACAGTTCAAATGACCATTTTTTTTCCGAATCATTTTTTCAACTTCACTCTTATCATTCTTGTGGGCCTTCTATAAGCTGCCCAGAGATTTAAGGAAGCCGCATATAAGACTGTTTTTTCCATACCCATGTGATGAAATGAACAAAAATTGATTTTCAAACTTTAGAAAAACTTATTTAAACTTATTTAAGGCATCACTTCAATTGATTTTGTTTTGAAAATATACACGTTTTTCCTCAAAAATATACACCAAATATTCACTTAAAATAAGAATTTTCATTTTGTAGTGTACATTTATTTCAGTCCTGTGTGACCTTAATACTCCATTCTCGGTCTTAATTCTCATTTAGAGTTAGAGAAATCGGTAAACGGCTGCAATCGCCTCCGAAAGTTGCACGACATGTTTGGTTGGCATAGTTGAGTAGTCAAAGTATGCTCTCATCATCATCATCATCAACAAATGGTGTCCGTATGATGCCTCTGAGGGGACAGAAGCAGTCATCTGGATTGATCTCAATTAATTGCCATAACAGTGCAGAAGCTCAACCTCCGTCCGTGCAGGCTATAAGAGGACAAACAGGGGGCACACCGGGGTCCACACTGCCAGCCAAGCGGCTGCGTTAGGTGAGTGGGCAAATATGACTGGAGGCTGAAATGTGGACATTTTTACCTTTACTTCTAAAATTACTTCATTTTATAATAGAGAATATTTCAAAACTCTTAAAAACTTCATTCCCAGTGATACAATCCAAACATTTTTACAATTTTTTTCTATTAGAACAAACTTTTGAAAAATGTCCACATTTTCAATTTTTTGAAGAATCATGAAAGGTTTTTGCAAACATATACAACGTTGTTCTCGGAGTATTACAATTTCTATTGACAAAGACCTTTTAGACCTGAAGCATTTATTTATTTTTTTAAATTCTCAAAACGATCCAATTCTTTGGTGTGTGTGTGTGGCAGTTTTGCGCAGGAATGATCTCCGAGGAGTTGGTCCGTGGGATGCTGTACCTGTCCCTGAGCGCGGTGGGCGTCCCCGGCAATCTGACGGTGATCCTGGCCTTTCTGTCGGCGCACCACCAGGACAAGCGTCTGCTGCCGGCCGACGCCATCGTGCTTCACCTAGCGTGCGTCAACCTGATGGTGGTGGCGGTGCGCTGTCTGCTGGAGACTCTGGCGTCATTCCGTCTGGCCTCCGTCTTCAACGACGCCGGCTGCAAAGGCGTTATCTTCGTGTACCGCACGTCGCGCTCCCTCTCCATCTGGCTCACCTTCGTCCTGAGCGCCTATCAGTGTTTGAGCGCCGCTCAGCCCGGCTCACGCTGGGCCTCCGTCCGTACCTGGCTGGCTCGCCACTTGGGCCTGGTGTTCTTCGTCCTCTGGCTGATCAACACGTGCATGAGCTCAGCCGGCATTCTCTTCTCCTTCGGGGCCAGGAACGCCTCCATCCCGACCAGGCACGGCATCAACGTGCAGTTTTGCTTTGTCCATTTCCCCTCCAAACTCTCCAAGGATAGCAACGGAGCAGCCCAGATAGGCAGAGACGTCGTGCCCATGGCCCTGATGGCTCTGGCCAGCCTCATCATCCTGTTCTTTCTCTACAAGCACAACCGGCAGATGAAGGACCGACGCACCGGCAGTGGATCGGAGCGGAGGGCGGCCAAAGCCGTGGTGTCCCTGGTGACCTTGTACGTGGTCCTCTACGGGGTGGACAATGGGCTCTGGGTGTACACACTCACTTTGAGGACCACCATGAGTAGCTCGCTGGTGTCGGACCTGCGCATATTCTTCTCGTCACTCTACGCCGCCCTGAGCCCGCTTCTTATCATTGCGTTCAACAGTAAGGTGAACGGCAGGCTCGGCCGCGGCGTCGCCGTAAAGGTTGCCAAGGAGCGAGCGACGACACTCGCTAACTCTTGAGCACGAGAAATTTTTCTCCAGAAAAAAAAAAAGGATTTTTCATAAAGAGGAAATCTATTCTCCTAATATCGGGACGTACTTAATCCAGATCTTTTGTCAACTCAAAAATATAAAACTTTTAAAATTATATTAAATTATAAAGATTTAGTTGGGAAAGATAGCATTTTTCCGCAACTTTGCTTCTTTCAAATTTGAACTTTTTTTTTTTAAGCAGAGGTCAAATGCATTCTGGTATCTGATCAGCTGGGGGCGGCAGGCTTCAGGACACAATACTTAACGCACGCTATACTAAATTTGGAGTAAAACTAAAATGTTTCATATGCAGCTAGCATAACAGACTGTATATATATTTTTAAATACTATTCTTTTATTCTCATTCAAGTGACTCTCAGTTGAAGAGAATTAGGCAATGAATAAAGACATTATTAAGTATCGGTACCCATGGTATCGGTGCATCCCTATCTAATCGTGAAGGGAGTAAGTGAGGGCCAATTTGACTTGGCAATTTGACTTTTTAAACTCTAATTAGTTTCTGAGAAAGCTGAAAATTTTACCTTTGGAGGTTAAAACAAGAAAAAGAAAGACATTTTCTTTTGTATGTTAAAGGGACATCGGTTGGTATGGGAATTGGATTTCAAAAAGGGTGTGGAGGATTTCATTGTGTTGTCATCATGTTTGACGGAGTGCTGGGGACATGTCATGTCATGTATCTGAGTTTTTTCTAGAATTTTGCTCACTTTGTGAATTATGTGTTGTAATCAAATTGAGGCATATGCCCAAGATGAGTATTTTTGAAGGGCCTGGCTCCCTCCCTAGCTGTGGACTGGCATCATTTTGTGCTTATGCAGAACAGTTCATGCACACATCTTGGGTCCTGCAGCAAAGGTAAAAAACAAATATTGAAAATAACACAAAACAATCTGCAGATGATAAGTTCCATGTGTCTTACCCTTCAAACCACTGAAATCTGATTGGCACAGATACACAGACTCCGGTGGAATGAAGGATAGAATACATGGATGGTTTCACGGATCGCCAAATTCCAAAGAAAAGGAAAGGGGGAATAAAAACTAGGAACAGAAAGGAGTCTTCCAAACTAACATTATGTTATATAACATAACAAAAAAACAAAGCAAAGCTGACCATTTTATTTAAACTTACCTGGCAGTAACATGCATCAAATTAACGGTACTTTCTAGTTAAGTTAATTAGTTAGTTAGTTAAGTTAATTGATAAATGAGATTAGCACACACATGCACGCGAGCACGCACACACAAAAACAGCAAAATGGCAGCTACTTGGAGGACCTCTCAAGGCTGAAGTAAATCCCAGTGGCTGTCTGTTTACCTGTGCAAGGTACAGGCTTTTTTGTCCGCCGTTCCCACCAATGATGTGGCGCCATTGCTAACAAACACCGCCCTTGACCCACGCCCCCCTGCTGGCAGGCCACACCCAAAGTGTGTGTGTAATTATTTTAAAAAATCTTTTCAAGATCACCATATATGATCATGACTTTATTCTTTTAAAACTGTTTGTCAATTATTTCCAACTACTCTTGTCCTATTAAACCTGCCAGCAATATTTATGTAAACGCTAACAAGTTTTTCCTTCAAGATAACGTCTTGACTTTCGGACTTTTCTGCAACTTCAGAAATCAGCACGTTGATGATTTGAGTGCCCGACTAATCTAAATGGAATTCCCTTTTTATGAGCATGTTGGATTTCAATTTATTTTGCACTGTCCCCGTGAAATAAACAACAAAAATGAAACAATGGCGGATTTGCAGCGAGGAATGTTTTTCAGCCACTTCCTTCTGCGTTTTGACTGTTGACACGGTCGTCGTGTTGCAACTCGTCTGGAATGCACCCAGAGCTCTGCAGCTCACCCTGATCCAAGAAAACGGCAACAGTGTGAACATTTTGGCCCTTTATGTCCTCATGCGCAATTTAGGCAGCAAGTCATGGTGGCTTGAACGCATGGCATAAGGCTCTTCAATCTCAAAATGGTAGAATTCTGACATTATGTGGGATGATGAAAAGAAGCCAGCCAAAAGTGCAACACTTACGTTACCAATGGGATCTAGTATGAGAGGCGCACATGAGGGGGGAGCACACTGAAGGACTGGAAGGAGCCTTTCAATTTTGAGTGAATTCTTTTAAAATGACATTTCTTTTGTGGTAAAACTTATATAAATTTCTCACATAAAATGACACAAAATATTCATTTTAAATGCTGGCAAGACATAAACAAAGCAGGCAAGTTAAAAAAAGCGCAAACTTGTGCAATCTGCACAATCTCAGATAGTGTTTCATGTACGGGCAGGAGCGGGCGGGCTGGGAGCGGGCTGGCCTTGCTGATGCCCCGAGGCCTCAGTTTGGCTTGCTTGAGCTGTTAAGAGAATTTTGTCCAGCAAGCCACTTGCACCGAGCAATGTGACAGAGGCAACAGTAAAATCCCTCTCAAGGTTGCACTCAGGTCATTAAATTGAGTAGCTCAAGAGAGAAAATTGGCAATTGCACACGAGGGAAGGCTCTCACTGACATCTTTAAGGGCTTTGCCTTTAAAGCAAAATGTCCCCCAGGTGCCGTTTCCTGCCCGACTTCTGATTAAATGCATTCAAAACAAACTCGGCACTTTGATTTCCATCTCCTCAAGTGATTGTATTGAAATGCAATTAAAGCAGGGACAATTGAAGCCTTTTTTCCCCCCTTCCATTCTTTAAAGCAGTTAGCAAAGGCTGTTTCTAAAATGGAAAGGCAGAGGAAACATTACATTAGTAAGATACTATATTTAGATACCTGCAAATACTTTTCAAGTAAGTTGTTGATTTGGAAATATTGCTTTTAGTGCATTTTTGCATTGTAATCATTACAACGACAATAAAGCTAAACCTAAGCCACTTCAAACAACGCAAAATAAATCTCAAAATGTCAACAAATAAAGCGGAATCCCGTCTTGACGTTTTCCCTCGTGGAATTTTCCAGTCGCTTTCCTGCAAATGGAATGCAGACAAGACGCAGCAAGTTAGTTGAGAGCGGCTTGCGGGTAGGAAGAGTAGATGTTGAAAAGCGACCCGGCCCGGCCCGGCCCCTTCATTACCCGCTGCGGGCCACAACAAATAGCTGTGCAGTGTGTACGTGGTGATTTCAGGTGAGCCTTCCTGCACATTTGATCACTTGTGTTAATATCTAAATGTAAAATAAAATATAAATAAATCAATTGAAAATAAGCAGGAGCTGCCCACTTCACATCTGCTGGGAAGCTTTTACAGCTACACACCTTGCTGAGGTTATACAATGAAGGCATGTGCTGACATGCTAGCATATTTCATCTTTTTCTGCAGGGGGAGCCAAGTGAATGAGAAGCTCTGATTTTTGGAGGGTTTATTTCCATGTCGACAACATACCTGCTTCACATTTCGGAGTTTTCATATTTTTCGTCTGGCATTTCCTTGTCCTCCCCCCCCAACACACGAGGATACAAGTCTAGCACAACATAAAATGAACAATAAAAGGTAAAATAGGGGGAACATTTAAAATAAATGCAGAAAAGTTGCAACAGATGTTGTAACAGCTTGCCGACTCGCAGGCGCCGCCAGTACGGAAAGCCCAAAGTCAACTAGAAGTTCCAGCTCATTAGCGAATCATGTACCCTCAAAACAAGAACATGATTTTTAAAACGTTCGTTCAAGTGGGGCCGGGAAGCAGCATGCATATGCTATAATAATAAATAATAATCATTTTTGTAACATTTACGATGCGATTGGCAGACGACCAGTTCAGGGTGTATCGTGTTTACCGCCCAAAGGCGGCTGGGGGTGGCTCCAGCACGCCCGCAAACCCTGAATTAAGAAATTAATATAATATTTATGCTTTTTTTTTTCCTGCTGAAATGGAGCTATAAATGATCTTGCATGTTAAAATTCATATTGCGTAAGCTCTGATAGGTCGAACGTGAAAAGAAAGAAATGAAAATTGAACCCGAGTTCACACACTTTAAATTCATTTAAAGCACTCATGGTGCATCTTTTGACACAAGAGGATTGCAGCCTCCAGAACAAGTTAAGGAAGAAGAGAGGGCCACCTGTCGACCATTAGTGGCATTACAATAATGCCCGAGTACTGTCCCTGGGCCTCAGGTAAATAAAACTAGAAAAAATACAAGTGAAAAACTGAATATGATGAGAAACCCACCTAGTAGTACAAATATTATTGGCTAAGCACATGCAATACCCTTGACATGGGCTAGGGGGTGCTATAGCCCTGTCAGAAATTAGTGTTGTTATTGTTTTTAATTATACTATTTATTATAGTGTGCATTGTTTGGCCAAAGAATGTCAAAGACATCTAATGAAGCCATCTGGGAACTTTTTTAAAACCCTGAAAAATGCATCAGATGTCTCCTTTAGCAGGAGTAATATTTAAACGCTTTAAAGTTAAAAGATGTTTTATAACGTTGACAGTTTCACTTGGGAATCCATTCATTCAATTTCCCACGGGGGAAATTAGGAGGTCAACCATTCAGCTTCTCAGTAAACTAGCAGCTGCATTGTAATATGCATCTCCTGTCTCTCTGGACTATCTATAGCTCATCAGCCATCAACATTAATGCTCACATCTGGCCCATTCGGGTGGGAGACCCTCTCAACTGGCAGCTAGCCCCCCCCCCCCCCCCCCCCCACGGTTCACATGGGCTCATTAACGGTAGAGGACGGCAGACAGCTTGACCTCATGGCCAAATGTTGAATGGAGGCGATCCACTTGACCTCGGCTTGCCTGCGGAAGGTCGCTTCCCGGGAGGTTGCTTGGATGGTGAGGTTGAAGGTCGCCCTCATCGCAGGGTAAAGTGCGGCGATCAAGATCCACAGGGATTTTCCGTGGTTGGTCCTATGAGTATGACTCGAGGACAAACGTTCAAGGTCCTGGAGATGTTAAATTGGGATCTAACCTGTCGACTGGATTTTGGGGGTTCTGGACTTGATGGTTTGCTATCTGCAATTTCGCACTGGATTAAAGCTCCAACATTGTCACTCAAATCACTAACACAGACTATTTTACCGTGTTGGCCCAAAATGATTGACTTTTTAAAGTCAGGTCTCCATTTACAAAGCAGCAGGAACACATTTAGCGATATTTTTTTCCTGGTGATGTACATATGGCGTCTCTCACATTTTACAAATCAGTTCCATTGTTAAAGATGAACACTGATGAAAACAGCAGTAGGTTTAAATCAATTCAGCTCACTTTTAAAGAGACTTCTGTGCATAGGGAGTCAATTCCTATATGCAGGAAGACTTTAACAACGAGAAGCAGACATAACGTACCAAGGGAGCCAAAGGGATCACACAGCAGCAGCAAAGTGACACCTGGCCAATGTGAGCATGTGTTCTCCCAAGTGCTTCAATGCGTCACGCAGTGTTGACACTCTCCACCAGAAAAGCACACTGCCGTTTGCTGAACCACATCTCAGCGAATGGGCTCATTTGCTGCATTGACAGAAGGCGTGTGTGTGTGTGTGTGTGTGTGTTGGGGCGGAATGATGGTTTCAGTCACCATTGTGATGGGAACAGCGTGGTTGGAAGGCTTACAGTAGGTCAGGTATCTCCAGGAAATTCTGACAAAAAAGGGAAAACCTTTGACATTTATCAGGTTGGGAGTCTGCAAAGGTCATTGGCTGCTTTCTTCTTCCCCGCCCCATCCCCTCTGGGCGTGTTAATACCGCAGCATGGGATTCTCGGGAGGGAGTGGAGAGCCATGATGTCCGACATTGACAACATAGGTCAGACGTGATGGAAGCAGGATATCGAGAAGCTTCTGCCTTTTTGCCATGCATATGAATATGATATGTGTCTGGATGGATGATGGATGGATGGATGGATAGATGGATGGATAGATGGATAGATGGATAGATGGATAGATGGATAGATAGATAGAAATACACAACAGCGCTGTTACGAATGCCACCATAATGCATCATTTTATGTCATAAAGAAAGTCGTCAGAAATCCCTCGCTGGACCGCAACCTCCTGATTGGAATCTTAATAGAATTTCCATCAGTCATGACTCAGTTTGCCTCGGCGGAGCTACGTCGTGTTCAGGCTTTCCACACGTTGACAAGGTAATTTACAGTTTGCTATTGTAACGAAAACACCTCTAATAAATCTTTCACCTGCCAGGTGTCCTCAACGGACAAAAAAGATAATAGAAAGTTACAAACTAATTCTCCTTGAGTGACAACTCAGTGAGCCTGTTTTACAAGTTATGATTTTCGCCCATCATATTTATTTTTATTTTTAGGGGAGACACCTCAAATACTATTGTGTCAACGACTATTCGTTTTGTTACCTTGACAACAGTGTGCAGACCAAGGGGGACTGAACAAGAGAGAAAAAAGACAAAGTGTTTTCACTCAGGGCAGTAGCACATCACACGCCACACAGTGTGTACGTGACTCACAAACCCATCACCAAAGACAAAATAATCACTAGCAAGTCGACAATGTCACTAACCAATTAAGTATGTGGCACTTTTCAGTAGCTAACCGCTAGCTCTGTTCACATTAAGAATAAATGGAGCTCACTTTGAAGGATCAAATCAATAGTATTGTCCAATTACTGCAACAGATGGCTCACTCAGCTCCTAAGCCACCAAGGACGGTGGCAAAGGAGAAACTGTTGTGAATCAACCAACAGAGAGGATGAATAAATGAAGAGAGAGCAGAAGTAACTTAAATTGCCATTTGAGACGGCGTTTGGAGGCGGGTGCGTCCGTCCGTCCCCAGAGGCAAAGCCCTATTTTTTGCCTTTGAACGCCAACTTCATACACTCCCGACGCATTTGATGTTTACCGAGATGGAAATGATTTATTTGTCGAACACGAAATCCCTGCTGAAACGCTCATCAGGTACTTCGGGTAACCGTGACACAAACAAAGGGTGGCGTAGCGCCAAGGTGTATGAGATAATTATTTCCGCAGACTGCTTTGGAAATTCTGTTTAGTGACAGCAATGTTGAGCGCCGCTGTCCATGGTCCTGAACCTGTTTGTTTACATGATAGTCTATCACTGAGAATCTGAACTAGAATCACCCCTGCAATACATTTAGAAGTAATGTTACGTAATCATCAAACTGAAATATTATATATCAAGGAAACGCATTCAGTACCATGGACAGCACCACTCAACAATGCAGCTGTTACTAAAACTGAATTTCCAAACTTTCTAATGTAGGCAGACACACTGGTACCCATCAGAACTTTTGGCGGCTGGTTTGGAAACTCAGTGTAGTGACTGCAATGTTGAGCGCCTCTGTCCATGGTGCTGAACGTATTTGATTTGCATGATAGTCTATCACTGGGAAGCATCTCTACATTACATTTGGAACTAAATAAACACATACGTAAATACAGTGTGCGTAATCATCAAACTCAAATATTATACACGAAGCAAACACGTTCAGTACCATGGACAGCGTTACCCAAGCAGCTGTCACTAAAACTGAATTTCCAAAACAGTCTCCTGTCAAATCCGAATTTGGCACTTTAAAAAGACACTTGAAATCGTGATGCTGGCACTCGCACAGCTTCCTAAATCCCCTTCAAGACCAAAGATGGATGCTGAAGCACGTTGTGGTCCAAGGCTGGCCTTCCCTGCTATTCGCATTAAACTCTTGTATGTCGGTCGCAGGACAATGTGATGATGAATCTGCCAGCGTGAGACACCCTGCTGGGATTTAATCAGCGGCGCTAGTTGTCGCGAGCCATGGCTAGCCTGTCATCATGCTCATCAGAAGCTAATTTACCACATGTGGTTTTGGGCGCCGAACTGCAAATTAAAGTAAAATATTTGCCAATTGTGCTTCTCATCCGCTGCACTTTCCCTTGCGTTTGTTACTTTGCACAACTATAGAGAGCACCAGCACCCCCCTCATTCATTTGCAGCCCCAGTCATTCCTTGTGTCTTCTCCTGCTGAATATTCACACATGCACACATTCTTCCTCATAGAAGAAAATACCAATTTACACAGGGCGAGGAAAACTTCTTTCATCCAATAAGCCAAATGCAAATGAGTGGCGGCAAAGAAGGTCAAGCGCATTCAGAAGCTTCAGACTGAGAACGTGCCATGGCTTGTGGTGCATTCATACGACATTTTAAACTGGACAATTGCTTCTTTATGGGATAGCAATTGCTCTATTTTTACATGTAAAACTCATTTCAATTCCTTTCCTGGACACGTTTATATATATAAAAAAAAAGTAACAGCACCGTGTATCGATGATTGACAGGTGCTTATTTTGAAAACGTTAACGACACAAAAGACGCAATCCAAACAGCCCGAACAAGCTACCGAGGAGATAATTGTTTTTCTTCCTTTTTCTTTCTTTTGATGAACATCTCTTTAGAATGCGGCGGCGGCGATGGATTCGAAGCGGATCAAGCCAGGTGCTTACAAGTGATTGTGCAAACAAAAGATGTCTTAGAAGGACCCTCTTCATGGCATTCTTTGTACCCTTTGGAGTGAAAGCTTTTAATGGCCTTCCTGTGTTATTCTCTACCGTGTTATGATGACTTGATTGGACTCGAAGCCTTTTATTCGTGTGCGGACCTCGTGTTGTTATGGTAATTCTCGTGAAGTAGATTGCACCTCGATGGCTGGCTGGCTGCTCCACTCGGACGATGGCAAAGATAATCAATAGCGCGGCACACCCGCAGACGCTTCGAGGGACCACGCCGGTTACCTGAGAAACGACGAGTAGGATGGAAGGCGCCAAGAGGCCTCGCTTGGTGGACCTGGGCTCGTTTCACGGTTGCCCATTAGCTGGCAGAGCCGCTCCCGCCGTCAGGCCATTCAAAGTGCTTTACACCGAACATAAAGAAGCGGGTAAACAATATAAAATAGAATAATCGCCTCGCGGTACTTCGGCTCGATGCACTTTACAACCGACGTTCCTCCAGAGACCTTCCATTGGTCATGTGAGAAACTGGGCAGTCAAGGCCAGCTTCTTCACTTACTCTCTAATGCGCAATAATATCACTGGAAGTTGACTTTGAACTTATACTGCTATTTTTATTGTTATGTGGACAGCTCGACGTTTATCCCCCAAGAGAGTTTTCGGCAAACGCATCAATCTGGATTAAGGATCGAACGGATCACTAAATGAGAATTGCGGCTTCATCTTTTCTGATCGCCGCTAGCCTTTCAAATTTTAACAATGGCCAAAATGTCAACTAGGTTTACGACATGGAAAAGAATGGAGGTGGTTTGCACGCTGGTGTGTGTAATCTGCAAACACACTACAGGGCATGGGTTGTATTTCACACATCACCAGAGAAACTGCCAGTGGTTGTGTTGGCAGCTAAATGCTTTCTTGTTTGACAATTCACTTCAGTCCACTTCAGCTTGCTCGCTCCCAATTCTCCAAGTCTGCTGCTATTTTTTTTTTGGTGTCTGTATTGTATACTTCTCGGTCCCACAGAGCGCAATGCTATTGTTGTTTTCATCACACTTGTGTGTATGTGTTTGATCTCAGCTTTTAAGATGATTAATTAATAAAATAATAATAATATTAATAAAAACAAGAAAAAATAAATCAAATAATAATAATAACACTAACTTAATTAACATAGGTTTATTCATCGGCTTTGAACGTAATATAAGAAAAGTAGTAGGAGAAGAAGAAGGAGGAGAAAGACCGAGACAGTGAGAGAAACAGGACAAGACAAGAAGCTCATGTTCGATTACGGATAGGCGGGAGAATGACGAGACGCATGAGCAAACGTCATATTAGTAGACTGAGCTTCCAAATCAGCAGACTGGACATCACCGAAATCGGTCGGGCAGTTCAGACAATCAGAATTCATGGACTAAATGACTACAGCGTAAATCAGTTCAGTTTCTAACGATATAATGAATTGTTTCCTCCATGAGTCAGTCTCCCATTCAGTTCACAAGTAGCCTTAAATAATGATTCACAAGATTGCTCAGCGGCTTAAACTAATTTGCCAACCGGGGGGTGCGTTTAATCTGACACTGTTACGCTGGCGGCGGCAGCGCACGCCCCGCCGCCTCGGGCCGGCGGTGACGAATGGTGTTATTATTATTATTGAGTACGGCTAATAGGAACAGCACTCATCCATCCCACTTGGCTTACTAGCTCCTCCATCACGGCCTCTTCTGCACAGAGCCAACGACGGAGGACATCTTCAATCACCCTTGGGGTCAGGCTGTACAGTTGGCTTCGCACGGTGGAGGAGACATGATATATCTGCTCTGTGATGACATCATCACCCGAGCTCGGCCCAACACGTCGCCGCCGCCGCCGCCATCTGCTTGGCCCTCGGAAGTCCGTCGGCCGCCCACGGCTGCCCTTCTGACATCCCCAACTCACATCAATGCCGGTAATGAGTGGCCGACAGCTGCCTGATGGACCCCGTGAGTCACTTTTGGTAAAGGCTCGACCATCAAGCATCCATCCATCCATTTTCAATAGCACCTGTCCTCATTAGCGTGGCCGGGGGTGGCGGAACTGACTTTAGGCGAGCCGGGACTGGTCGCCAGTCATTTGCAGAACTAACTCAAATTCACATTTATGGACAATGTTGGTGCTATAATCACAACCTGATTTGAACCCAAACTGTGTGGCAGATCTACTAACCATTTGCATGCTGCCAAACAGGAGATCCTATTATGCATTAATAATCGTGTGCTTTAAATGACACACTGCCAAAAATATCTCTTTAAAAATGACTGTTGCAGGGTACGCTATGTTTAATATTCTGGTCGAATCCTGGAATGATGACTGTACATCATTGCCTACCCATGGTGGATGTGGATCAAGTGAGGAGTTACAAAATTCAGCCTACAGATGGCAGTGTTTAAAAGCAATCTCAATTCAGCAGCAGCAGCAACACATGTGGGGAATAAATATAAAAACCTTGCAGAAAATATATGGAAGGAATTAAATTACAGACAAGGTTAAAGAGAGAGAGAGAGAGGTGAATGCCCAAATATTAGGTCGTGGCACAAAAAAAAACAAGTATTATAATCTTTGAATGAGTTTTGTGATGCAGATTTTGTATTGGGCTATAGGCAGGTGCTCCAAAATCACGTTTGTGCAATTACTTCTTGCGCATTGATAATGCTGCAAAAACAAAACCTCACACGTACGCACAAAGGAACACGGGCATGCAAAAAACCAAACAAAAAAAACACAACAGTCCGGGCGTAAAAATGCATTACAACGCCTGGAAGCTGAGCCTGAGGATGACGCCACAGGAGGCGTGGACGCTCCGTGAGGCGCGCACGAACTGAGGCGTGCATGCGCGCGCGAGCGAGCGGAGAGAGAGGAGGAGAGAGAGAGATTAAATGTTGGCTACGCGGGAACATGATCAATGCCACAGTTCTGCGGGAGGTTTCACTGGATGGAAGAAAGAATGCACGCCGCTGCGCGCACCACTTTGCCGGGCTGCCACGCGTAAAAGCCATAAAGCGTCTCCACGCGTGCACACGCACGCACGCTGACCTGACCGGGCGTCCTCATGCGTGAGTCTCGTCATCTTTCAAGGTGAGTGCAGCTCTTGTATTAAGTTGGAAAAAAAAAAAAAAATCCAAGTTTGGTAGGGATAGGAGTGTCAGTGCATCAGATTCATTTGGTGCTTTTATGGACTCGATGCTGTCTAGGGGGAAGGATTTTGTCCCGCTCCTCTAAATGTGCATTGATTAATCACCACTGTGCATGTGGGATAGACACACACTGGGAGCGCTGGGATGGAGATAAAAAGCTGCACAGGCAGGGTACACTTGTGGACGTGCCAAGCTCCCTAATGTTGACCGGTGCACATGGGTGTCATTTAGAGGGGATTTGCACCCCTTGAAAGTCCTTTTGCTTCCAACCTCCTGGGTTGGCCTTATCTGGACAGGCCAGTTGGAGCTGCTTCTATTCTTCTTGCTTTTCTTCTTCCCCGGACCCCTCCAGAGGGGCTCGAGAAGAGGAAGCAAGAGCGACGGAGCCAAGTCGACGGCCGCAGCCGCAAAGGCGGCAAGCCTGCACTTTTATCAGTCGATGGTTAATTTTAGAATTCAAATGAGAATGGGAGCTGAAGTTGGATTTGGGATGAGCAGAGTTCATCTGAGCGGTTTTAGCCTGGATTTTACACGAGCTGCAGCTCCCATATGATTTATTGGAGAGGCTATTTCCATGTATATACATTACAAGCGGCACATAATCAATATGACTGTTCTAATGAGGGAATACGGCGTATAAAATACAGAGCCTGATTTTCTTTATTCGCATGACTTTAAATGGTTGTCCAAAAGTCAGAATTAAAAAAATAACGAAGTCATTTTGAAAGAGATGGAAGTGGTTGATTCAACAAGATTTTTTTTTAAAATATTTTAAGAATGAAGGATTATTTGTGATTTTACAAGGTCATTTTTAAAAGAGAAGTCGTCATATAATTATGAATTATGTTGTCATGCATGTATTCCATCATTTCTTTTATGGAGGAAAATCGTAACTTTTACAGTTTGACAGGGCTGATTTCGTTTTACGCCGTTTTCATGCCCACTTGTGTCACTTGAAGCGAGTAAATCCAGACCGAGTTCGGCTTCGTCGGTGACTAGAAATACATGATCGGATTCCTCATTGGTACCGAATTAAAAATCAGTTTGCAAAGAATGTTTCCAGAAGACAGCAACTGGCTTTGCATTCAGACGAAGCTTCTGTTGCATTGTTTATCGATCTCTCTGATCGTGGAGCCTTTTTAGGGGGGGGGGAGGGGGGTTCATATCTATTTTTTAAGTCATTCTTCTTCATTCTTATTTTGCCATCCTGAACTTGGAGGTGATGCCAGATGACTTGCGTCCTTGAGAACATCTGTCTGTGTCATCGGCGGTGAAGGCCATCACTGATGCCCATTAAAGGTCGAGAAACGCAAGTGAATTTTGAAACACCACATTCTACCGCTTCAATCAGTGGCGTTGATGCAGGAGCGATGGCGGTGGGGTTGACGTGGGTGGGTTGGGGCCGGGGGGGTCGATGTGGGTCAGCAGCACAGCCATTAGTGCATCAGGCGAATTAGTGTATGTAACGCAATTACATGGTGTGTGTGAGTGCACTGCGGCGGCTACTACTACTATAGTCATACCCCAGCGTGCCCCCCCCCAACCGCCTCCAGAGCATCCACACCTCCCCCAAACTGTGAGCCCGTTGCCCACCGAGAGGCTGATTAAACTTGACCGTTAGGATGCTCCAGCCCAGCAAGGAGGAGGAGGAAGAGTGTTAGTGTAGTAGCGTAACATTAAGTACACCTGCCTAATTTCATAGCACACAATACAGGAGATTGACCTGTTAACAAAAGTGTGTGTGTGTGTGTGACTGTGTGTGTGTGTTATGCTGGCTGGATGACATTTTTAACAGACAGGACTGTACCATTTGATATTCTGGGGCAGGGGGAACACTTTCATTGTGACTGTAAAAAGGAACAAGTTGGTTACCAAAGGTTTTTTTTGTAAAACAAAAACGAAAAAAAGAAATAAAAATTGAAGAGTTTATCCCTATAATGTTGTGACTCGGCGAGGATGGCCTCTACTATTAGTGCTCCGGGACGGGGAGGGAAGCTTTCATTTGGGTAAACTAAACCGATTTTGAAAGTGTGTTTTTCAACTTGATATGATCAACACAAAACAACACACAATTGTGAGTCTCCTCCCACCAACGACGTTAGCTGTATTACTATGACTAACTATGAACGACTATGGCGTTCAGAGGGATCACCAATATGCGGTCGAAACCACAAAAACATGAATTTTGGAGCATGGAATGTGCGCACACTAATGGACAGTGTAACCAGTGATAGGCCGGAGAGGAGAACCGCCATCATTGCCAGGGAACTGAGAAGATGCCGGATTGACATAGCTGCTCTTTCAGAAACCCGGCGGGCAGAGGAAGGTCATCTGAAGGAGGAAATGGGTGGATACACTTTCTTTTGGAAAGGAAAGGCCACAGATGAGCCTAGGATCCATGGGGTTGGTTTTGCCATCAAGAACCAACTGATCAGTCAGCTCTCTGAACTCCCTGTGGGAATCAGTGAGCGCCTGATGACCCTCCGTCTGGTGCTGGTCAACAACCAGACGGCAACAGTTCTTAGTGCTTATGCACCTACCCTTGCTTCCGATGAGGACAAAAAAGAGGCCTTCTATGCCTGTCTGGATGATGTATTGTCAAAAATCCCCAAAGAGGACAAGATTATTATACTGGGAGATTTCAATGCCAGAGTGGGCCGGGACCACCACCTCTGGAAGGGCACCATTGGAAAGGAAGGCATTGGAAACATCAACTCCAACGGGGTTTTGCTTCTTAGCAAATGTGCTCAATATGACCTTACCATCACAAATACCATCTTTCGCCAGAAGAACAAACTCAAGGGTTCATGGAGACACCCTCGCTCTAAACAATGGCATCTTATTGACTATGTCATTGTCAGAGCCAGGGATCAGCGCGACGTGACCATCACAAAAGCCATGATGGATTCAGAGGCCTGCTGGACAGATCACCGCCTGATACGATCCACGATGTCCATCAGACTCAAGAGGAAGAGGAGACTCCAAAAGAAGCTGAGCCGGCAGAGACTAAACCTCGAGGCCCTGAACAACACTGCCACCCTGCAGCTGTTTCAGGCCTCTCTTGGAGAAAGCCTCATTCAGGAATACCCTGAGGACATCGAAAAACACTGGAGCCTGCTCAAGTCTTCCATCCTCGACACCTGCCGTGCCACTCTCGGGTACAAGGCCAGAAAGCATCAGGACTGGTTTGATGAGAACGACACAGAGATAGAACAGCTCATCTCCAAGAAAAGTGAAACCTTTCGTGTCTGGCAAAATGACATCACCTGCACAGCAAAGAGACAGGCCCACTCCAAAGCCAAGGCTGACGTCCAGAGCCGGGTGAGACAGATTAAAAACTCCTGGTGGACAGAAAGGGCACTGGAAATCCAGAGTTTGGCAGACTCTGGTGACACCAGAGGCTTTTTCAGCGCTACTAAGGCTGTCTACGGCCCAAGCCATCGCGGCCAAAACCCCCTACGCTCTAAAGACGGGCAGGAGCTGTTGAAGGACAATGAGTCCATAAACAACCGGTGGAGAGAGCACTTTCAGGAACTCCTCAACCGTGACAGCACAACTCAGTCAGATTTCCTCAGTCACATCCCTCAGAGTCCCATCAGGGAAGACATGGGTGAACCTCCCACTTTAGTAGAGGTCCAAGATGCCATCAGGAGCCTGAAGAACAACAAGGCCTCTGGGCCAGATGGGATCCCAGCTGAGGTCCTAAAGGAAGGTGGACTAGAGCTCCAGCGCCACCTCCATTCCCTCTTTCTGAAGGTCTGGGAAAAAGAAGTACTCCCCTCGGAGCACAGGGATGCTCTGATAGTGACCATTTTCAAGAAAGGGGACAAAGCGGATTGCGGAAACTATAGGGGCATCTCGCTCCTTTCAACAGTTGGCAAAGTACTTGCTCGTGTTCTTGCCAATCGCCTACTGCCACTGTCTGAGGAAATTCTCCCAGAATCGCAGTGCGGTTTTCGCCCATCTAGAGGCACTGCAGACATGATTTTTACAGCACGCCAACTCCAGGAGAAATGCCGTGAACATAAACAGCCTTTGTTCATGGCTTTCATAGACCTTACAAAAGCCTTTGACACGGTGGATCGCCAGGCCCTATGGAGCATCCTTCTGAGGTATGGTTGCCCGGACAAATACGTCAGAATACTGCGTTTACTACATGACGGAATGACAGCCACAGTGCTCAATAACAGCTCCTTGACTGAGCCTTTCACTGTAGAGACAGGGGTCAAACAGGGATGCATTATTGCACCCACCCTGTTCTCTGTCTTCATTGCCGCCATACTCCACCTCATCAACAAAGAACTACCACACGGAATCCCAATATGGTACAGGACTGATGGCAGGCTCTTCAACCTTAACAGGTTCAAAGCCAAAACCAAGATCAGAACCACCACGGTCGTGGAGCTCCAGTATGCAGACGATAATGTCATAGCAGCACACTCTGCAGAAGACCTCCAGGGCATCCTGAACTCCTTTGCTAAGGCATACAGAGCCCTGGGTCTGACCGTGAACATCAAGAAGACCCAGGTGCTACATCAACCCCCACCCAACCAGCCATCTACTCCGCCCATCATAAATGTGGACAACACTGCACTTGATTATGTTCACCATTTCCCCTACCTCGGCTGTTTTCTCTCCTCCAAAGCGGACATTGACTCCGAGGTCAACCATCGCCTGAGCTGTGCCAGTGGAGCGTATGCCAGACTCCGGAAAAGAGTCTTCGAAGACCGAGACCTCCGGGTTGACACCAAGCTCCTGGTTTACAAAGCTGTGGTTCTCCCCACCTTACTTTACGGGGCAGAGTCATGGACAACCTACAGCAGGCACCTAAGAGCTCTTGAACAACACCACCAGAGAACCTTGAGGAAAATACTCCGGATCAAATGGGAGGACAGACGCACAAACATCAGCGTTCTGGAGGAAGCCAGGATACCGAGCATCACCACCTTAATAATGCAGCACCAACTCCGATGGACAGGACATCTCATCCGCATGGCTGACACCCGCCTCCCCAAACAGATGTTATACTCCCAGCTGGAGAGAGGTCCGCGAGCCCCGGGCGGGCAAAAGAAACGTTTTAAGGACAACCTCAAGACCAATCTCAAGAAATTCCAAATAACATCTCGGGACTGGGAGCGCATCGCCTTGAACAGGAACTGCTGGAGGGCAGCGGTGCAAGAAGGTGCAGCACATCACGAAAAGGAACTCCGCCGTGTCGCAGAAACCAAACGACAACTCCGAAAGGAAAGACAAAAACTGGCTCCAGCACGACCACAACCCACCGCCACTTTCCCCTGCCCACACTGCACAAAAATATGTGGATCCCGGATCGGCCTCTACGCCCACCTGCGGACCCACAAGTAGACGACCCTGAAAAGAAGACCGTCATACTCGTTCCGAGTGACTGCCGATGATGATGATGATTACTATGACTGACCTTTTGGAGGGGGCAGGGAGCCACCGAGCATTTAAACTGCAGCAAAGTACAGAGAAGAGGAAAAAGTAATGTCGAGGCCAAGGTTTGTGAACCTATAATCCATATTGAAAAGGTTGAATATTCATGATTGATAGCCCTGAATGTGTGTGTGTGTGTGTGTGAATCCCTCTTAAACTCCCACGCCGCAAGATTATCGCTCATGATAATCTTGCCATCTGAGTTAACAGATTGGAAGAAGGCTAGCTCAAATTTGGCCTCATTATTGGAATGAAAATTTGGATTAATCATGCACAATCTCATTTTTATCTAATGAATTGTTGGAATAATCAGTAGTATAAAATATTTTACAAATATTTAATACCGTATAGGCCAAAAGTGAAACAAATCATGATATTCATAAAGGCTCACATTTTGTATGTGACCAGTTGATTTTCAACCTGGAGGAAGGTTGCAAGTGTAACAAGGTGGGGGGGGGGGGTGGGGGGCTCGAGCGGAGGCAACGAAAGGAAGGAGAGGCAGTGAACGTGTGGAAAACGTGCAGCTCACCTGCCAGATGGCCACTCTGGCTGCTCAGCATGCAGCCAGAAGTACACTCTGGCAAAATGTCGGCGCCAACCACCAAATTCAAATTGCTCACTTCTGGAACTTTAGCCATAAAACAAGCAACATATGATCATCAAAAGCACAACAAAGCATAATAACTCGACTAATTTCTGGAGTGGCTCCTCTGGGCAGTTGGGAAGGCGGGCACGCTTTTTTTTTTTTCTTCTTATAAATAGATTTCACACTTGCATAGAGTTCATCTCTCGGCGAACGTTTTAACTTCATACCGTGAGATGAGCGAAAGGGAATAATGGATGCCTAACACTCAAGTGAAAAAATGATGATTTTTTGATATTAAAGGGATGGGGACTTTTCATATATAAATGTATGAAAATTAACTTCAGCAATCGGTCCATTAGTTGAGTCATTTGAATCGACTAGCTGTAAGTACCATCGGGTGCTTCCGTCCCAACAATAATAATCATCACCATCTTGCACTTCCCGCTATTGTAACTTGACATCTGTTCGACGCCATACTGCAGCTACTTTTAATCAGCCGCTGGGTTGGTTTTCACGAAAATGTTGCTAGATTTACCCTAAAAGTCAGATTAATAACTAATATGAACATTAAAAAAATGAAACAGTTAACCATGTTGGGCGTATGGCAAAATAGGGGCAAAATCCCAACAAGGCCACATGATATCAAATATCACTTATGAGACTTTGACATTTTTTTTCCCACACTTTCAAAAATTGGCAGGTGTCTTCATAGCACGTACTTTCGTAAAAATATCCCAACAATCATTTTATCATTCCGACCTATATAGTGCCAGGCCAATGGCGAGTCCAGATTTCGTAACCAGGGTAGGAAATAAGGATAGAACAGAAAGTGCCTCACTAAATAAAAGTGACCCCATGAATGAGCCTTGCTTTCCTCCTTTTCTTCACATAGTTGTAATTATAAGAAAACAACACTACAGTGTGTTCTGGGAAAGCTGGAAGGGAACCTAAAAATAAGCATGCTGGCTCGACCATGTTCCTGAAAACGTCTTATGAATACTGTCCGTGCACATATTCAGTCAAGCAGGTTGTAGATACACCTAAATCTTGATTTTCCTCCATTGGATCGTACCTGACTTTCTGTCACGGACCCCAATTTTTTTTGGTCATAACTATAATTTCAAGTAGTATTTTGAATGGGTGATATAAGGACCCGTACCAGGCGTAATGACGAGAGCGCTAGTGATTTCAGTGACCGATTTAAAGGCGTTAGATAATAACAAGTTGGTCTGTTTGATCTTTATGAGGAAGAAAAAAATATTTCACTCCCCACAGTTCCCCTCAGGGACTATAGATAGTGTCCTTTGTCAATAAAATTGTAACAAATACACCTAGGCATACAATTGTAACCTAATTAACATATTCCCTGGGGGTACCCCCACCCAAGGGGCCCATCCCACCATTTGAGAAGCACTGCCTAAATAAATTCACCCTCAGTTGAAAATCAATGGCCCACATTCATAATCCAAATCATTAAAGAGTAAAAAGAAGTCCCTGACAGCTGACCACGGGAGATAGTCTCTTTTCTTATTAGTAGCCAATCCCGACACAGAAGGCTTGAAAAGTCCCACCTTGGTGACCAAATCCAGGTGTGATTTATTTAATAAAAAGTCGGAGAGCTTGAACTCAAACGCCTTATCAAAAAGATCCAGCGACTGTCCCGAATTTTCAAAACCCGTGCTTTTCATTGCTTGCCGGGTTGTTTTATTATCTTCAGCTTCGCAACATCACTGAACAAGTTTGGGAGTGGAATTAGGGACAATCCGGGTTGGGCCGAAAAAGACCAGAGCAACTGTCGGGGAAGATAATCCGGGTTGATGCGTATATTTGCACAGGCTTCGGATGAGTGGCCGCTGCAATGGTGTTTGCTGTGCGGATTAAATGTTAAAAATGGCTCGGGGAACGGCAGATGCTTAGCGGGAATGCAAGTAGGCTCGCTATTTGGCGAGCGAGCATTCTCCGTCGCTCTTATCTGATGAGTTAAAAAAATATTCATTCATTCGTCAAGTACGGTGAAACCGTCACAATCGCAATCTATCTCGACTACGTTTGGGAACAAATCGTAACACTATCGGTTGGCAAAGTGATGCGTGACTCTCTCTACAAAATGTCTGGCCTACTACATACAATCAATATTATTGTCCAGTAATCGGTGATCATGATACAGTCAGTATCATAATGATATTGGTATCGTTAGGAACATATTGTGAGACCACGAGGATCCTTGGCTAAGGATTGTGCTAACATTGTTGGTATCATGATACCAGATCTGATATCCGAATAATTGGGAAAGAATTACGATACTATCAGTATCTTTGGCAAGGTATCATGATACTGTAAGTATTTTTGAGCAAAGTATAGTGTCGCAGTAAGTTTTATTGGAAAGTAGATAAATGTACAGCTCGTATCCTGATGGTATTTCTATCGACTGTTACTATTCCTGCACTTCCTTGCTCTTCTTCTTTCTACAAGTGAGCAGCTGTTCCTTTTGTATTGTCATTTCTTCGTCGATCATCACATCTCGCGCCAGCTATTTCCAACCTTAGCGTCATTGGCTATACCAAGTCGTAAGGGCGGAAGGGGGAGGGGGGGCGAAAGCGAGGACCCGCACAGGTGCTTCCTCAAAATAAAGCTTTTGATTTTGCTTGTATGCGACAATGCAGGATTTATGGATCTATGGACATATGCACGTCACGGCTTCACAGGGACGCACGACGGCACCGAGTTTGATTATTTTTCCTCGCTGGGGTGCAGTTGCTGCCAAACGTAATGGATTTCCCCCCGGCAGGTCCCAATGATTTATGCATGCGAAGGCAACGCGGCCCAGCGAGCTCATAACCGAATGAGTCTGGGTGGAAATGTATCGTTGTTCAACACGAGAGCAGACTGTCAACTCCAACAAAAAACCCCAACCAAAATCTCAAATCTGCAGCCTGAGTAGCGGACCGAGCCTAATAAAAATGTCTGTGAAGGAATTGGAGCAGTACTGCTGCGGTGCTCGTCCTCAGACCGGCGAGCGAGGTCACATTTCAGATCATTCTCGATTTAAAATGCGCTTCCATTCCTACAGCGGCAACGTATCATGAATTCACTCGGAGTCATTATGCTTTATAAGAAGCTCTCTTGCTTTTCCCTCCACACCTCGTGTAAGTCTCCCAAATGACAAGAACTTGTCAAATGTGAGTGTGACTGATTGACCCTTAATGAGGATAAGCAGTATAGAAAATGGATGGATGGCCAAAGCTCAAAGCCAGAGCCTGAGCCCAATAAAATGGCTAATGGCAACTTGTCACTGCAAAGGGCTCCTGCTGTCATGCTGGCCTTTAGGCTGGAGTGAGACAATTCGCATTTCAATCGTCTCTTGCGCAACGGCGGTGTCCGCAGATCCTTTTTTTGGTGGGGCCTCCGTGGCTCAGCCCTTTCCGCTCTCGCCCGTGCACTTAAGAAACATTAAAGATGATGCGTGGTGAGCAGCTGATGCAGCAGGTGATGCATCACCACCACCACCACCACCGCAAAGGCATTCCTTCCCCTTCCTTCTCCTTTGCTGAATTATAGAAGAGCCCAGTTGGGGTATTCACCACAGAACCGGAGGTCACTTTGACTTTCCATTCGGAGCCCGCTTGAGGTCACCATTAACCGGGGAGGGCCGACAATGAGATTTATGGACAAGCGGAGACAGATCCCGGGAAAGAGGAATGGGAGGAGAACGGCCACGCATGGCTAAATCCGACTGTGGCAGCCGTGCCCTTCATCTGGCCGCCTTTTCCTAACAGCAATTTCAGATACAGTCCTGTATCTGCATGTATAATGCATGCGGGCGCAGATAATGGCATGCCATGCTGGGGGGTAGCTGTTGGGAGGGAGGGGCGGGCGGGATTTCACCGCCTGCGTCGCAATTGTCCCCCTGTGTCACATTTGCCTCGGCCCGACTTCCTTCGAGCATCCTTCGCTTATTACGACGTAGAAGCCGAGCGTGTTGCCATGACATAGTGCCATTTTACAGCTCCCGCCAGACACCGAGTCCCGCTCTAGCATTGAGATTAGAGGCGAGGGCCTGAGGGAATTCTGAAGCTCAAAAAAAAAAAAATCTCCCTGTGGCGGCCGAAAAGGCAATCAGGAGTTTAATCTGTCGGAGAAGCGGAAAACAAAATGACTATGCGGGCGTGCAGAGCTATGAGGCGGTGAACGATGTTACCCCCGATTGCGATTTTTGTCGTTAATCTGTTGCTTTTGAGCATAAATGTGAGGAATGCTGATATATAGAAGCAAATAATGCCCCCACACTATAGAACGTAATCAGTTATAGTCACCAACCATGAAAACCGGGCACAGATAAAAATCTCGCTGGATTGGAGCCCATACGTGAAATTCGTCGAAATCGGAAATTCTTTTCTGCACCACCAGAGGGACCCCATATCGAACTCGTAGTAACATGAACTGTCAAGCAAAGATGATTTTTTTTTGCCGAACTGTTTACCTTCCGATCTCAGCCGATTTCTTTCGGAAATTATTTGACAAGAGTGTCGTAAAAGTTGCCGAATCTACCTGCCAAGTTCGCAATACTGGGTGCAAAACATCCATACCCAAATGCACTCTAGTGACACCTACAGGTTCAAAGTGGAATAGACATTAGCTTTACTTTTCATGTTGCAGGCTTACTTGTTGCTAGGGAGGATTCTTGAGGCGTAAAAACATTTACATATACTAGCCGTGCCCATTAAAGCGTTTGATTGACAAACTAGAGGCTGACGGCACAGCGAGCCGACAGGAACAGGAACAAAGACTCATGCGACACGACGGGAATTAATGAGGATTAAGAGATGCGTCTTTTCATCCACTGTTAATTTCACAATTGAATCATTGCTCTGTATTAAATATAAATTTAACACCCCGCTACCCTCAATGCAGACTGATATAATGAAAATGAACCACGGGCCAAATGTCATGGATTTCTTTGTGTGGCAACAGTGCCTATATCCTGTGGGGGTCTACGGCGCGAGCATTCATGCTACACACGATGTCCTCTGAGGCGTGTGCAAGCAGCGCACATACGTGTGTGTGGCCCTGGGCTGCCGTCATGGCGATAAAAGGCCGTAGAGCGCTCATCACAAAAACGCCGCTTTTCCTAATAAACCCGACTCCGCCGCTGTGATCCAATATGACATCGGCTCCAAAAGTCAGCGCTAATAACGACGCCGTCTCTGCGCCCTAATTTTCCCGACGTGGACCCGGGAAGGTACCGGCCCATGCGGTTCTTACACTGGGCCTGCCTCGGCCACATTTGACCTACTTCTGTCTCCGTAACATTGTAAACACATCCACTAATTGCCTTCATTTATTCATTTGGAAGTCAAGTTATGTTGCGGCTGGCGGCCTTCCAGCTCGTTCATGTGGAACGTGTACAACCGCTACGCACGCATGCAAACACATACACACCACCACGTGGATGTGCAGCAAAACCCAGACAGGAAAAACCCATCTATATATCTACATAGTGTTGTAAGACAAATTTTAGACTACCGTTTTTTCCCATGTATAATGCGCAAAATTTAACTAATTGATTGTCCTAAAATCTGGGGTGCGCATTATACATGGGTAAATATTTTTTTTTATTTTATTAATTATTTATTTATTTTTTTGGGAAAGCCCAAAGCATGGGTACAGGCTTTTTTCCAGCATCGACATGCCATTTTTAGGGTGCGTATTATACATGGGGGCGCATTATACATGGAAAAAAACGGTAATCTCTACATTTCCACTTAAAGTGAACATACTTTGCAATTTTCACTTTTATGTTCCCGGGGTGCCTTGATAACACAAATGCGATGCTTTTGTCAAAATACTCCAAGGATCACAAATTAGCAAACGCTTTACACACACTATTTCCTTGACAGGCTGTTAATTAGCCCATTCAACAGGGCAGCACTGAGAGCGACAAATGGTGGAGCTCTTCACCTGCTGGTTAATACTATTTTTTTCCTGATTTAATTGTGAGTCTTTGCCTTGTGCTCGCTGCGGTAGAGAAGTGAGAAAGGAAAAAGATAACTTGGCACACACTGAGACCTTTCATCGGCGGCCCATCTTGAAAAGTTAAAAACAAGCACTGCTGCGAGGGAAAATTGGCTGTTACGTACCCGAGCGCCTTGTAATCATGAGGCCAGAAGTTGTTGTGATGGTTGCAGTCCGCTCACTTTGCCGCCCCCGTGGTCTTATGGTCTTATTGCTACGCATGGCCTCATAAATTCAGGCCATGCGGAACAGCAGTGAGAAAAATAAATAAATACATAAATGAATAAATGTTATTTGATCACCACTGATGCTTGTGACAATGACTCCCATTGTTGACTAAGTGTGGGGGCTGAGCTGTAGCTTCTGACCTTTGGGAAAAAACAACCCCGCAGCCTGCCCACTGTGGTCATCATCTCACACAAACTTGAGTGAAGTGTTTAAGTGTTAATTTACCTTCTTTTTAGACTTGTGGGCATCAAAATATATTATCATAAAATATTATAATTTATAATCTATTTCAAAATTATGTAACAATATATCATATAACATATATTAATATAAATTATATAATATAATATTATTATTTTTTTAATTATACCTATTGAATGGCGCCATTAGGATGTCATGTTACTTTCAATCTTAAAGTTTGAAAAACTAAACACTGTATGATCATTTTAGTGAGCAGGAATTAATATTTTGACCATTTCCCTTCATCTCCAATGGCAGATGGGGTCAAACCCAAAGTCCCCTTTCTGATTGAATGCCGCCCAACACAGCGCCACAGAAGTCCTGACAGCAGTTCACAGTGTCGGAATCCAAAAAGACGCATTTGGCGGGACTGATCTTCATCCAGGTTGCGAGGGTTGTGTATGTGGAAGAGGTGAACGCAGGAGGCCTGCTCATAGAGACCCTACCAAGTGCCCCTGAGGCGCGTTCTCGTGTCAAATGACTGGGCCGGAGCGTGTCTGAGTGTCGAGCCGGCGTATTCAAGCTTGGATGTGAAGAGCTTCTCTGTAATCCAGAGGAAACATTGAGCGGCATGACTGCACGCTTCACACGTCACCGGAGCCGGCTGAGAAGCAATGGGTGAAACGAGCAAGGCGACACTTGCTAACAGCGCTTCCTATTTGATCTCGTTCCCCTCTGCTGTTTACTAAATGCTCAGAGGGTTCGGAGCGTAGATGTTCCACACTCAAGTCTCGTTCTTGCTACATGTTATTTAAGGCCACTGTCTTCACACACATCATTTTTATTATTTGATCTGCTTTTGCATCTCTGGAGCACTGACCTTTTCATTTTTCTCAGGTCTGGTTTGATGAGACCAACAAAACCACAATGTTTGGAGTCATCTAGAAAATTCTCTGATCTCAGGAGAAGAAAAAACACTTATTCAAACGCTGTTTTCGCCAGAGCTCAGACTAGAATGAATCTGATTGAATGACTCTGAAGAGAACAGAAATAGTTGGGCACTGACGCGCCACGAGGAGCTACACAGAAGAATCGTCAAATTGACCCAAGTTAGTAGATCGGTGCAAGACTACTTTGTCACATGAAAGTCTTGACCACATTCAAATTTCCTGCACACAAGCACCTCTCATAAAAAGAAAAATCTGGTGACGGTTTAAGGAATGCTGCTTTACTTATATCACCCCAACTCTACAAAGACTTTATAGTCATGCCTGCTAATCCACAGGCCACGCTGAGGACAAAACACCACAGCTTCCTTGAGAAAGTCAAAGAAGAACGTTCAAATCTTCACAATGACACTATTCAAATCAAAGTGTGGCAATTTGAACAAAGAGCCCCTTAGGAAGAGAAAAGTGAAATGATTTACCGTATTTTCCGGACTATAAGGTGCACCTAAAAACCTAAAACTTTCTCAAAAGCCGACAGTGCGCCTTATAGTCCGGTGCGCCTTATATATGGACCAAATTCCTAAATTGAAACTGGCCCGAAGCATTGTGTCATGAAATCAATCATAAGTGGCCCGCTGAAGACTATGAATCATGAATCAAAAAGACTATGGATCATTATTTTGTGATTACAAAGTAATTTGTTACGTCTGAAGTTGAAATAAAAAAGATAAAATGGAGAATGATTTGATTTGGATTTAAAATCTGACATGAGGCATTAAGGGTGCGCCTTATAGTCCGGTGCGCCTTATATAAGGACAAAGTTTTAAAATGAGCCATTCCTTGAAGGTGCGCCTTATAGTCCGGTGCGCCTTACAGTCCGGAAAATACGGTAGTTTTCAAAGTCAGATTTCTTTCTAATCATCATTCAAATATGTTGCAGGAATGAGCCAGTCAGGTATCTTCCACAAAAAAGACACACTAAGTGTAATGTTAGAAAACGAATCTTAGTCGGCCTTCAGTGGACAATTATTGGCAGAGCCACTGGCAGCGAACCTGCCAAAAAACCAGCGACGCGGCTACGGACTTTAAAGCGACCGCGGGGCAACCGTGGCGGTGACAGATGGACGGGAGGTGCCGTAGTGCTTCAGCGGGGAGCCAGCCAGCTCAGTGTCAGTCCATCCGCTAAGTTCCTGATTCGCGCTCAACCCGACGGGACGTCCCGTTTTACGGCCAACACATCACGGAGTGACCTCGTCTTACACCCTCCCGTTTTCCTGACATCACTTAGCCTCTACTTAACCAAGAAGTATCCTAAAAAGAAAGATATTCAGAAGAATCACCTCACGGAGGATTATTTAAGTAACGTAGAGTCATCACAGTTTCCATCACAGTTCTGAGGTTCTAATCTCTCCATTCTATAACGGTTGGGTTAAAAGTGACACAAGTTGGCTAAAATAGCAAACCCATCTGGGTTATTTATATCCAGGCACACTGGGATGAGGATTTGACCCTGCACATTAGGTCAAGATTTTGGTCACGATTCAAGCTCTGAAGAAATGGGCTACGACAACTAGCTGCTTGAGGCCTTGAAAGAAAAAGGACCCCATTGTTTTGTTTTGGGTCAGCAAAATCACGACTCTTCACCAGTTTTTTCTTCCAGCAATGGCTTGGTGAGAATGAAACAAAGTGGGGAAAAAAATGGGGATCGTCGCCTTTAGGCGCCCGTTGATGCATGACGACGCCCCGACAGATTTAGGGCGATGGCACGTTTGCTAATTTATGGTCTATCCTCCGAGTAGGCCCCTTTTATCACCGCTCTTTAATGGACTTTGGTATGGCAGCTGTGAATGCAAAGCTACTTTATCCGCAATGCCCGTCTTGGGCGTCACTTCACATTCATCTTTGTTTGGAGGTGAAAACCTGTTTGAAAGTAAATTAATTCATCTCACAGCAGACACAAGTAAGCGCGTGATAAGAAAATGTGAACACATCATTCACTGCCACGTGTCCGACTCATCCCAGCTCATCCCGCCTTTGAGGGGCATTGTTTGCCAGCCCCCCCCAGGAGATAGCTATAAAAAATATGCTAATGAAATTAAAAAGGGAAGTGCTCGGGTTGATGCTGCCTGCTTTGGAATCTCTAATGACTCCCTGCCATCCCTGGAAAGAGGCTGATTAGTTTGGGGAATGTTGACTGCATTGGAGAGTGATTAATTCCTCCTGGATTCAGCCGTTTGAGTGAACATGACAGGGTGCCCGGGATAGAAGAGGCAGCCCCAAACACGGACACGTGATGAATACATTTGGGTCGCTTTAATAAGCGACCAAAAGAGTCGGCAGGCGCAGCGACATTGTGCGACTGCTTTGTTGGAGTAATAGGCAGGGGTGAGTTCTCCTGAAAGGGGTGGCACATTTTTAATAAGCTCCTCAGTTGACGGTGGGGGGAACATGAATCTCTCGCTTGTAAATACGATGAGACGCTTCGAACAAATGAGTGCTTGTTTCTTTGGTGCATCATGAGTCTGATGAAGCACAAGCAGATGGGAAAACAAGCAACTGCAGAAAACAAGCAACTGCTGATGATAACCAAAGAACATTTCGGACGAGAAGGAACATATTTAGAGTTGATCAAAACGTCTCGCTTCTTCTCTTTCAGAGGAATGTGAAATCACCTGGACAAGTACGACGGGCTTCTCGGGCTTTCACCTGACACGCAGACCTCTGAGGTTGGTCGGAGCCCCGAGGGGATGGGAACGTGCGTGCATAAAAGATGGACTTATGGCCGCTTGACTAAACTTCACGGCCCTCTGAAGGTCATGTCACGCTTCGGGACACTCGGGCTACTGACGCTCATCCTCATGAGTCAAAGGATAACTGCCGGACAGACGGTGAACATCTTCCCGTCGGAGCGGCGAGAGTGGCCGTTGAACCACCTCTCCGTGCATCAGTCCACGGGGTCCCTCTACGTCGGCGCCGTCAATCGGATTTACAAGCTGTCAGCCAACCTCACGCTCCTAGTATCCCACGCCACGGGGCCCGAGTACGACAACAAAGCCTGCTACCCTCCTCTGATTGTGCAGCCCTGCTCGGAGACCCTCGCCTCGACGGACAACGTCAACAAGCTGCTGCTCATCGATTACTCCCACAACCGCCTCCTGGCGTGCGGGAGCCTCTACCAGGGCGTCTGCAAGCTCTTGAGACTTGATGACTTGTTCATCCTCGGCGAGCCAACTCATAAGAAGGAACACTACCTGTCCAGCGACACGCAGTCGGGGACCATGTACGGGGTGGTGGTTCCCTCCCTGGTTCAGGATGCCACGCTCTACATCGGTACAGCAGTTGGAGGGAAGCAGGACTACTTCCCGACTATCTCCAGCCGCAAGCTGCCTCACGACCCGGAATCGTCCGCCATGCTCGACTACGAGCTTCACACCGACTTTGTCTCGTCGCTCATCAAAATCCCCTCAGACACCTTGGCTCTCGTCCCGCATTTCGACATCTACTACATCTACGGCTTTGAGAGTGGTCATTTTGTCTACTTCATGACCGTCCAGCCGGAGACACCGGAGAACGGAATGCCGTCCGGGGGTTCGCCCGACGACCTCTTCTACACCTCACGCATCATCCGCCTCTGCAAAGGCGACAAGAAGTTCCACTCTTACGTGTCGCTTCCGGTGGGTTGCCTCCACCGGGGTGAGGAGTACCGTCTGCTGCAAGCGGCCTATCTGTCCAAGGCTGGCAGGATCTTGGCCCAGACACTTAACATCGGTGCTCAGGATGACGTGCTCTTTGCCGTCTTTTCCAAGGGACAGAAGCAGTATCACGATCCGTCCGATCACTCCGCGCTGTGCGTTTTCACCATCCAGGACATTAACACACGCATCACGGAGAGGTTGCGGTCGTGCTACCAGGGAGAAGGACACCTGGAGCTGCACTGGCTGCTGGGAAAGGACGTCCAGTGCACTAAGGCGGTAGGTGAACTGATCCAATTTTCTTATAGATTTACTTACAATCTTTTCATCACAGTGTATCGAGGCACATACACAATGCTCCAGAGACAAAAGCATTGAGAAGCCTACCATCAATTGATCCATAATCGGTGTGATATCTTTAATATCACAAGAGGCAAACAACAGAGGACTGCAAACTAACATGGTGGAAAGCAGTATAGACAGAAATATACTCTTTGATTAGTCATGTTTACAAATCCAAGCAGAGTCCGATTCTGGATTCCAAGAGTGCAGGGAGCTTGGAAGAGATTCAACCCACGGAGCTAATCACACTTGGCAGGAAGCTTTGATTTCATTCAGGGGTTTGGCCACCGACGCCCACCTTCCTCTAATCCCCTTCCACTCCCCTCATCCTCGTCGCTCCACTCGTGTCCCTGTCAGTAGCGCTCAAAACCTCTCGAGGATTCTTCATCTTGAGAAAAAAGTGCTTTTCTCGCACATGTCCGTGACTACGCCTTCATAAAAGCCACAATTATGCATAATGAGGCTTTCACAGGAACCACAGGATGAAAACAATCATATCCATTACTGCGTCGCTTTCCAGCGTGCACTTTGATTCTACTATGCTATCAAACAAATAGGTTGTTATTCAAGTCAAAGCGGCTGAGGCGGGCTGTAAATACATAATAGCGCAATAATTAATCTTGCTGTGCCCGTTAACCTAAGGAACGAAATAAAACACAATGGCTCGGTGCTGACAACTTATCATCACATCACACGCTTCTCGGTAAAAGAGCGGCAATCAAGTCTAATTGCATGCTTTGTTAAATGTTTTTTTTAGAAGCTGATATCAGATATTTTTTTCATAGCGAAGATTAGAGTCTGAAATGCTTCTTTGTTCTACTTTAAAGAAAAACAACCAAGGTACCGTATTTTACGGGCTATAAGGCGCACCTTCAATGAATGGCCCATTTTAAAACTGTGTCCTTATATGAGGCGCACCGGACTATAAGGCGCACCATTAATGCATCATGTCACATTTTTAATCCAAATCAAATTATTCTCCATTTTACCTTTTTTATTTCAACTTCAGATGCAACAAATCACAAAATAATGAGCCATAGTCTTTTAGATTCATGATTCATAGTCTTCAGCGGGCCACTTATGATTGAGTTTGTGACATAATGCTTCGGGCCAGTTTAAATTTAGGAATTTGGTCCATATATAAGGCGCACCGGACTATAAGGCGCACTGTCGGCTTTTGAGAAAATTTTAGGTTTTTGAAAAGACAGATATCAAACTACAGACGGCATGCACACCCACAAGTGTGTATTGACCAATAGTGCAAAGTTTGGGGAAAAAAAAAAACGTGAAATGTCATGTATTCCTGAAGACACTATGGTTACCAAGTAAATCACAGTAAGTTATAATAATAATCGCACCTTATTGAATGTTCTTATACAGTAAATTTCAGGCACGTTCATCCCTACCCCAAGCAGCAGCTCGTGCTTTGAATGAGTCTGACTCACCGGACTCATTACGCATAACGATAGGAGTGGGGGTGTGTTGGTGGTGGTAAGGAGGGAGGCAGAAATGCCAAAGCAGAATTAGTGAATACATCACAGTGCAAATTTAATCATGTCTGATGTGTTGTTCTTCTAGAATAACTTGACGGAAAGTGCTCTTATTTTTTGCATAATGTGTAACAGATGGAGGCTTGCATTCAGCACAAATGCCCACGCTGCTTTTAAAATTGATGTAAATAGAGGGCATCATTCAGATGGAATTGGAAGAGGCAGTTTGTGTGCACATAATGTCATTGGACAAATAGAAAAGGAATCAATCCACTTTCTCTGTCCTCAGCGATGAATGTTTTTACCAGAGGATTCAATATGAATTTTCAACTGCTGATGTTCACTGTGTAAGAAAATTCAGTTCACCCAAAATATGCATCATTTTTCAGATTGGATATTTTTGACAGTACAGAACAATCGTCTAGCTTTGACTTCGGAAGGCTTGCTTAGCTCAATGCTAACAGACAATGCAAAACGCCAATGACATGCTCATGTTTAGCAACGATAGATATGATGGAGCAATTCATTTAGGCACTTTATCTAATACTCACAAGAATATATTCTTTATCCTCCTTTGCTTAATACTACAGGATTTTATTGAAAAGGGAAAGATCATTTAATATGAGCGTCGTCAGGGAATGAATTGAACCGGTTTCTCGGCACCGGTGTAGTTGTAAACGTCTCAACAACAAGGGGCAGTGAGAGCAAATGAGCAAATACAGCCAACAGCTACTTAAAGTTTTGAGGTGCATGGAAAGCGGAAGAAAAAACACGCGGCACTCTGATGATATCAAGCATCAAGACATCTCTGGCACGGCTTTTTTTTGTCTGATGTGGCATCAAGTGTTCGACAATCACAGAGAACAGGTGCAAAATGTGCACCGCTTTGCCATCATGGCGAATTTGCCAGCGCTCACAGTCGATAAGCACGGCCGAAGAGAAAGCGTTTGAAGTTTCTGTTTTTAAACACGGGGAAGAAAAAAAACAAAACAAGCGCTTAACACGGAGGAGTTGGTTTTTTATTCACACACGTCACCGCTGATTTTCTTCCCTTTTCCCAGCTCACATTTATTCTCTTCTTCTCACACACATCTGTCAACCCCAATCCGTTGTTCTTTCACTCTCCCGCCATCTTCTTTTATCTTCCTCTCACACGAAAATGTGGCCATTTGAATTATTTCACAGCCATTCTTTTTTTTCCCTCTGCACACAGCCTGTCCCCATTGACGACCACTTCTGCGGCCTGGACATCAATCAACCTCTGGGGGGCTCTCAGCTGGTAGCGGGCCGCACAGTTTACTTGGAGAGTCGCGAAAGGCTGACCTCGGTCATCTCTTACACCTATAATGGACACAGTGTGGTCTTCCTGGGCACCAAGAATGGGCGCCTCAAGAAGGTGAGGCCAACGCTATCAGACGGGCTATCATCAATGCACTGTTTCTGATATTTCCCGGGCTTGTATAATTGAATTATTTGGCATCGTATTCCATTGCTCACTGTTTTGCTTGTGTAACAAAAGTTTCCCGTCTAAGAAGATGACTAACATTTCTAAAAAAAATTTTTTTTTAAATCACCCTTGAGCTTCAGCAGCAATATAATACGTTTTGGGTCTCAGAACAAGTAACACAAACCATCGTTAATTCGTTAACACCATCATTTCCACAATTAATGATCATAATATACCGGAATTTTCTGACTATAAATCGCACCGGAGTATAAGTCGCACCAGCCATAAAATGCCCAAAAAAGTGAAAAAAAACATATATATGTATATTAGTCGCTCCTGAGTATAAGTCATCCCCCCCCCCACCCAAACTATGAAAAAAACCCCACGATTTATAGTCCGAAAATTACGGTAATAAGTTTGAATACATCACAGGGATTGAAGTGTGACATTGTGCCACAGCTCATTTGCGTGCAGTCAGCAGTCACTGAGGGCGTGTTTGGAAATTCACCCTGATGCCTGTGGACTCTGAGGAAGTCTGCTCAGAGAAGCAGAGTGTGCTACACTCCCATTCATTTCCCAACGCAGCCGGCAAACCGTGATCCCAGTCAGAGTGCCCGGTGCGTGTACCAGCAGTTTTTGGTGCATTATGATTACATTCCGAAAGCTCAGAGTGAACCAGTGTACGCACAGAGTGCATTTTCAAATGCACCAGCAACTTGACATCTTGTTTTTAGTCTGTGTAATTTGGAGTCTGGATGCAGAAGCTCCAGAAAGAGGCTGAAAATGAAGAAGTCTTCAAACACTACCAAAAAAATAATAATAAGAATGCTAGAATTTTTTTTTTGCCTGTCACTTTTTGAAAACTACCACCAGTGGTCAGGAAACAGATGCAATGCCCTAGGGCCCAAGCAGTGGTCGGTTGTCAGGGCAACCAAATCCATACTCTCCATTTGCATGACAAAGAACCCTGCAAAAGAGAATGTGTTCAACCAGAATGTGACGAGAGGATGTTAAGTGTGTTGTGATGATCTATCCTTTGTGTATTTGGACAGAAGAATGTCAGGGACCTTGAACTAAGACATGTGGAAACTGTTTCAAATTGTGAAAAACAATGTCCTCATATTAACAGTGGTGGCAGTTTGAGATGATTATTTCCTGAAGTAAAAAAAAAAAAAAAAAAAGGAATCTATGACAAATACACAAGTCAATTCAATTGTCATAATAATCAAAGGGAAAACTGGAATGTATGCCTCCCAACCACTGGAAGTTTTCCCTTAAAGCAGCAGACATATTATGACCCCTTTCTCAGAAGAAGCCCATTAAGCCCATTGTCCATCACATGTCATTTGAAAACCCACTGATATTCCAATTCTATTCCCGCGGGCCTGTGCTTTCATCCGAGTGGATAGGCTGGCTGGCACCTCGCGGGCTCAGTTGACTGAAGAAATGTGGTAGAGGACTGTTGTGACATTAGCCCGGGGAAGATGGGGGGGCGGGCTGTAGGGGGGTTCGGTCTTTTTGGAAGCAGCAGTCTGTCTGATATGCAACACACGCAGACTGGGTGATGGAAAAAGACAAGCGGGACTGGGGTGACAGAAAAGTAGAATAGACTGACCAAAAATGACATGTAAGGATGGTGGGGGATAAAAATAAGTGATCCTATTTTTAAATAGAATATATGTACATCGTTAAAAATATAGCAAGATGAGTGACCACTAAACAAACTAAACTTGGGTAAATTCAGAACACTATTTTTCCCAGTAAACACACAACAGCACACAATGACAACATAAAAAAGTTTCAGGGGATTATTTTTGTTGTTGCAAAGTCCACACGGGAAAGCTGGAATCGAACCCTGCACCGGCGAACTGTGAGGTGGACGTGCGAACCAGTTCCCCACCGTGCCGTCCTAATATGTCCCCTAATAAGATTTTATTGTTAAAACACCCAGAATAAGAGCCGGAATCTCATTATGGACTTGAAGCCTCAAGGCACTCGAAATGTTCACTCAGCTCTATTCTATTTCTTTGTCTTTCAAAGCTGCCTCTGTGAGAGTATTTCATTTTTAGTGCTCTGCGTGTGAGTCTATCCAGGCCAACGTGTCTTATTACACCAGCCAAATGTACAGCCACGATTCAGACTCCCAGGAGCCTTCGAGGAGCAAAGGGGGAGGGGGTGCAGGGGTCACCTCTCCGGTCTCAATCCGTCGGGCCCAAATGGACAAGCGGGATGGAAATGGGCCATGACAATAAAAAACATCGCCACTGCGGCAGGGTCACCGCAAAGGTCAAGCCTGTCACGGGGAGGGTGTCGCCGAGTTGAAAGGTCACGGGGGCTAAGCGTCAGCGGCTCCGTGAAAAGCGTATGGATGTATCCATCATCGTCTCGCCAGCGGGTCACTACGGTTGCGCGTAAAACAGGACGTTTCCGTCATCGGGTCGGGCCGGCTTTGCTGGTGTTGCATTCGCCGGCTCGGTAATATGAGCCGAGAAGGGATGTGAATGGAGTTTCAAAAGGATATAGGACATTTTTCTACTATGCAGCAAGCATAGTGTAATAATAAAAAAAAACACGGTCTGCATCGAAACAGTATGAGAATGACGAAGGTATATTTTGAAAGATCGTACAAAATATTATTCCCAGTGTTAGAGTTTGGTTATCCATTTCTAACAAGTCGAGGGATTCCAGTTTGACATGTTAACAAATTCTCATGAGATCCATCGGGAATGTGCCAAAGATGACTTCACTGATATATTTAAAGATTAATGATGATTTGGAACAGCTGGAAGAGCCGCTGAACACATCGAAGGGAAAATTGCGCGGCTTCCTGGGGGAAGTGGCAGTTTCCTTTGCTAAATCGATGCTGAGTGACGAACAGCACATTTCTCCGTTTTCCCAATGCAACTTGAAACCAAAAATCGCCGAGCCATCACTTGTGGCATTTCAGCACCCAGGGGCGATACTTGTGGAGGCATATCCCTTTTTAATTCAGCATAAAAAAAAACAACTTTGCAGCTTTTGCAATTTGAAAATGACATTCTACTACATTGAGTTGAATTGATTTGTTCAGCCCCACTGCTGACTCACGGGCACCTCACTCCAAAACCTGAGTAAAGCAATCTTCGAGAACAAATTAAACTCTTAAGTCAAGGTACGACTTGATATGCGCTCCGTATAAACTCTGGTAATGTAAAGGATATTTTCATGGATGTTTGGCTACATCCCCCATCCTAAGAAAAATGAAAAGAACACAATCAGGGACTCTGAAGGCAAACGCAGCAGAATAGCTCTTCTTTCGACTTAACCTGTGGCAGCCCCGGCACATAACGGCCGTTGAGCGGAATTGATTTTCTGAGGGGAAAACGTGGTGTCGCAGCACAATGAAGCCTGATGGGACCTCAGCGGTATGCGCAGCGCTACCTCGCTAACATGTAGCCAGCGTACTAATGTGGCCCCTTCCCGCCCCTCGCCAACGTTTCCGGTTGCTACAAGCGCAGCATATTTTAGAATCGTTCAAGTTTAATGCGGCCGCGGCATTGAACTTTTGGGAAGCTGTCCTTACCATTGCAGTTCCTGTCTTAGGAATAGAAAGTGCTTGATGCAATACAAATGGACCAGTCAATAGTCTTCATTAGGAGGATTAAATCCAAGTGACAAATTACAGACAAAGATAGGCACCCTAAAATACAGCAAGGACGAATGGGAAAATGACGAAATGCCTTATTGATATGACGGTTGCCAAGGTGAGCCGGGACGTCGGGCAAAATCGGCAGGATTGAACATAACGAGGAGAAAAAGTGGATCGTCTTCAGACGACCCCGTGGAGCCGAAATGCAGGCCGCTAATAAAGGAGGCCATTTTTCAAAATACAGGACAGTGTCCATCTCCCTGCTCTCTCCGTCCTTTCATCCAAGCTCGCCATCTCCCGTCCGCAGTCCCGCTAATGGGAGGACCGTGGCCGCATCGCAATCGAGCGAAAAATAAGTAGCGTGTATTGTTCTGCTGCCGTCGTAGGTGGGCCTTGGGAACTTGGCAAACAATGGCACTCGTTGGAGGTTGGAGGAGGACAGGAAACAGGCTACAGGAAAAACATGTCCTCCAGGAAGCATAGCATCCAGCCAGCCACACAAGTTGGAGAAGAAATTACATGATGATGACTTGGCAACTAGCTGAGGTCAAGACGAACTGACTGAAAAATGACTTCCCATCCAGTTAAGCTCAAAGAACAAAAGTTTGAGTACTTTTCTTCTCTTTCATTAAAGTCAGCACAGCTGGGATTTTTTCTTTTTTTTACTCAATTGACGTCTGGGTTATTTTACGAATGGGTTAGGATGTTAAAAATGTTGTCGTTTTCAATAAGTGGAGCCGGCGGCGTGGCCCTGTGACTGCGTTTCACGGGGCGGGTCAGTGACTAGCGGTGTCATGTAACACGTCTTCACCTCATTGACCTCGGGTTCGTCTTTCTTCATTAGCACGACTAGATCCTCATTAGCATGTGTGCGGCCCTGATGGATATGTGGGCTAATCAATGTGCGCTCTCCTCATCCACGATTAGACCATATGCATGGCCACTCAACCTTAAAGACGGCCAGTTGTCTGGACCTTATGGTGCCGCACGCCCGTGTCATCGGGCTTGAGCCTGGGGGGGGACTGGGACTGCTCTTTGGAAAGATTCATGTTCTTATCAACCCAGCAACTATAGATGAATCATGCATATACAATTTATATCAATAATAATAACAATTATATGAAGAAAAAAAAAGCAATGAGCACAGAACTCATCCAAGGCCCAAAAAATCCGATGTGGCTCTGATGGCCCCAGGCATCCTGCACCTTCTAAAATCAGATGGGAGAAATAATCCAGCAATGCAAATATCTCCAGAGATAATAATAATAATGAATGCAAAGCATGTACTTTGTAGGATATAGAGTCAGTGAACAAAAGAGAGAATTGTAAACTACCTCCAGCGCTTATGACAACATGTAATTTAGCGTTCAGGGACGCAAATCGTTCAGCAATATCCAGCGGGATTGATGGCAGGAGTTTTCGGGGACAACTTGCCCGTTTCATCCTTTCAGCCTTGGCAGGCGACGATGTGTTCGCTGCTTCCCGTGTGAAGTCAAACGGCAATCAGGGAGCCTTAGCTCATCCAAAAAGCCGCTGCCAAAAAAGTTGTAACGTGAACCGCAAAATGCTTGGCACATCATTCTAGCTTGTCGGAAAACTGCATTTATCCATGTACAGTATGACCTAATAGACAAAACATCTCCTGTAATATAGTCTGTGTTGTTCACACAAGCGGGAAATGTGAGGTTGTATCGTGGATCTAGTTGAACCTAGTTACTGAAAAACTATGGATGGTTTTTGAACTCTTGGACGCCCTATGATGTGACAAGATGCCGTCAAAGCTTGGTTATTAGGAAAGCAGTAATTGGTGTCATTGAAGTACCGTATTTTCCGGGCTATAAGGCGCACCGGACTATAAGGGGCACCTTCATTGAATGGCCCATTTTAAAACGTTGTCCTTATATAAGGCGCACCGGACTATAAGGCGCACCATTAATGCATCATGTCAGATTTTTAATCCAAATCAAATGATTCTCCATTTTATCTTTTTTATTTCAACTTCAGACGCAACAAATGACTTTATAATCACATTAATTGGATTCATGATTCATAGTATTCAGCGGGCCACTTATGATTGATTTCATGACACAATTGTTCGGGCCAGTTTAAATTTAGGAATTTGGTCCATATATAAGGCGCACCGTCGGCTTTTGAGAACATTTTAGGTTTTTAGGTGCGCCTTATAGTCCGGAAAATACGGTACGTTGAAGTGAAACATTGTGTATTTTTACCATGGGTTGTTAGCAGAGGTCATGAAAGGTCTTCGTGGTGTGTGCATGTATTTCCGTCTCTGATTTTCAGTGCATCCATTTGCGTGGAAAGATTTGGACGTTTTGGAGAGAAACTATCGGAGGACGAGCAAATACCGTAATTTTCGGACTATAAGTCGCACCGGAGTATAAGTCGCACCAGCCATAAAATGCCCATTGTGAAAAAAAAACCCATATATATGTATATAAGTCGCTCCTGAGTATAAGTCGCCCCCCCACCCAAACTATGAAAAAAAAACGCGACTTATAGTCCGAAAATTACGGTATACCCTCTAAAGTCTGAACAGACAGACAGACAGACAGACAGACAGAAGAGTGCCTTGTTAATGAGACAGATTGGCATTGATTGGTCACACAGAGAGCTTCAGGCCTCCTGGGTCACCACCACCATCCATATGTCTGGTTTGTCAGCTGTGTTTTGCGCTCACACAATGAGCAGTCACACAAAGACGTTTTCTGCAGCCTTTGCCAGATCAACTTAAATCAGAGCTGCTTCGGCTTATTTACGCCCATCCCGAAGAACATTCTTAGCCGCAAATTAATCTCGTAATGAATCCCAGGTGTAGACGATAGATTAGGTCGCTCCCATGAAGGTTGGCAGTTACGACAGAGTTCAGGTGACATTTTAGAAGTCTGGAAAGTGTTTTCTTTGGCCCACGGAGAGAACCTTACGATGAGGCTTGTTTGCTTAAGGCTCAGGTTGCGGATCTGTTTGTGGAAGCCGTGCTAATCGGGCTGTGTATATCTATTGCAGGTTCTGCAGTGGAATGCGCTTCACGGGAAGGAAGTGGCGCTTGTTATCGGCTTAGACATTATTCATGGGTTAAATATATAGAGTCCCGTCGGCTGTGAGGTCCTGGGAGGAGAGGATAAGACGAGAAGCTCCGTTCAGGTTTCGCGGCATTAGCGGCGAGTCCGGTTGGTTCTGGCTGTCCCACAAAGGTTTATTGAGGGGTGAACATAATGTTGCTATTTTGTGGGAAACATTCATTTCTCAGGCATCAGCTTCTGATGTATGGAGCTGGCAAAGCTGGAAGATAGTACGCTATGATAGATTGATGAAGTTTTGCAAGCCCAGGAGATCCAATGATGGAATCAGCCGGTATTGATCGACTGTCCCCATTCAGAGAATACCGCTGCGGCGCGCTACCCTTGGCGAACATTCAAAGCCTTGATTCGGGTTGGCGCCGACACTCCGGTCCGGGGGCATGCTGGGAGGAGTGACATAATCACGATGCAGATGCCATGCAACACCAAGCACAGTTGTCAGGCTTTTTGTATTTCTAATTAAAGTGCCCAAGGAATTAACGCATCTTCACTATAATTGCATCAAATGGTCGAAGATACAGCCCGCCATGAATTTAAATAAGCCTTTAACTCCAGATTGCATTGATAATGACTTTCTTTGTTACATCCATTAAGATTCATTCCAGTGGTGGGAAGTAAAGTACAAATAGTTACCGTACTAATTCCTACTAATGCTATGAGGATGTATTAGTGGACATGGCATGGGTAATTTCCACATCTGTGAAGGCACCATTCTCTCTGCAACAAGTCACAAATCACGGCAATATTTATCTCAACTTGACAAGAAAGAATTTACTGTAATCAAAATTGCAGGATTGGCCATTTTATCTGCAATCTGAAATCTTTTACAAGCATTTCAAGCTCCGCATGTAGCGTTCTTTTGACAGCCGTGCCCCAATCAATAAGCTACTTACTACCCAGACAGGCGCTTTTCATTTGTGTTCGTGCAATTACATGTCGTGTTTGTTGGACAAGACGGAGAAGCCTTCACTGGCGGGCATCTCTTACACCCCCCCCCCCCCCCAAATCACACTCAAGCACAAACATGTCTTCAAATCCTACTTTGGAAACCGTACCACTTGTTTCGAACACTAGTTTGAAAACTTAACCCTGTCCTTGATTTCAATCTTGAATTTGAAACCCTAAGCGTGATCAGGTGTGAAAGTAACATTTTGGATTAATTGAAATCGAGCATATGTTCAAAAGCATCTAATCGGATCAGGTCGTCATTACACGTGCTTATCAGCTTTTCAACGTCTCCGAATTGGCGGGTGACAAACGTTGTGTTTCTCCGCCAGATCCGAGTGGACAGTCCGCTGGACGCAGGAGTGTTGTACGAGACACTAACCGTGACAAAGGACAACGACCCTGTCCTCCGTGACATGGCCTTCTCTCTGGACAAGACCTCGCTCTACATCATGTCCAACAATCAGGTGAGGCAAAAAACAGATGGAAACCATTTGGACTGAAACTCAAGTCCTTGGCAAACACGCTGCAACATGTGCGCAAAAGTGTCTATGTGAGATTTGTGGGACTGAATCGAAAAGGAGTCAAATTTCATCCCAAAATACAGCAATCCACCCCAGAGGAACTGACTTAAATATGCCATAATAACTACTTCTAGTCTTTTCCACAGGAACTGATAGACACAAAGCAGTGGCGAGTATCTATGTTTGCAAAAACATTTACCGTATTTTCCGGACTATAAGGCGCACCGGACTATAAGGCGCACCTTCAATGAGTGGCCCATTTTAAAAACTTTGTCCTTATATAAGGCGCACTGGACTATAAGGCGCACCCTTAATGCATCATGTCAGATTTTTAATCCAAATCAAATCATTCTCCATTTTATCTTTTTTATTTCAACTTCAGACGCAACAAATGACTTTATAATCACAAAATAATGATCCGTAGTCTTTTGGATTCATGATTCATAGTCTTCAGCGGGCCACTTATGATTGATTTCATGACACAATGCTTCGGGCCAGTTTAAATTGAGGAATTTGGTCCATTTATAAGGCGCACTGGACTATAAGGCGCACTGTCGGCTTTTCAGAAAATTTGAGGTTTTTAGGTGCGCCTTATAGTCCGGAAAATACGGTACTGTTTCATTCAGGTCTTTTCACACTACACTTAGTGCACAGTGCACGAAACTGAACAGGAAGTCGTCTGTTTCAAAGCCTTTCATTTCCCAAAAATCTTTGCAAACAATTTGGGGAGGACGTGTTCATCTACCGTGATAAATACGGTGCTTTAATATGCCCAGAAAGTCCATTTTCACATTATCCAATACGGACGGAGCTTTCTGAAAAAACAGTGATCATTACAAATGAACAGACGTCCGGGCATCGGCATACAAAGAGCTCAGAAAATAGGAATTTATTTCAAATCCTACCAGCTGTGGGACAGATCAACAAACAGGACACGTTGCAGAAGGAATTGTTAAAGATGCAAGCTGTGTGTAGCGGGATGGGCCGCTGTTCTAATTACTTATCCATGCGCATCGACTTAGAGTGCTTGCATCTTTTGTACGCAGCACACACACGAACGCACGCACGCACGCTCACTCAGCCAATAGTAAACCACTATAGTCTTTTTCTGTGCCTCTTGTAACACCCTTTGACTTTCCCTGGCTTGGCCCGCGTTTGTTGTTGTTGTAGTGGTCGGACATTGTATATTCTCTGCACTGGCTGGAGATAAGAGCGAGCGAGCGGCGGTAATCACTTTCCCACTGCCATCAAGTGATTATTTGGCGGATGAATGGAAACGTGAAATGGGATTAGGTTCCGTTGCAGCCGTGAAAAGCTTCGTGAGCCCTCGCAGAACTGTAGAAGGGCCTTCTCAAAGTTTTTTTTTTGGTTAAGAGGAGATATTTGTTCAAGCAAGCCCAACAACAATCAAACATGACTGTAGTGCACCCTGAAATACCGTGGGAAGAATTGATTTTTTCAACACTTCACCTTTTATGACTTGGTTCAAAGAAAAGAACTTCGCCAAACTCCAAATAATTGAATTCAATATTCATCTGCTATCTGACATGCACAGCTGCCACTATCATCATGGATGCGGACAGAGAGGATTTGTTTACAAAAGCGCAGCTGGTGTCTTTGTCAACAAAGTCATTTTTCCAACTGCTCTAGTTAAGCATGGGCTGGTTCCGAACTGGTTTCATGAGATGCTGCTATTGGAGCTTTTGCACGGAGCGTGAGGTTGCAGATGCCAACGGAATTGTGTCCGGCTGTGTCTTCGACAACAAATCGAGGCGGCTCTTCCTTCACTGCGATAGACTGGAGCGACATCACTTATTGATGAGCATCGGTCGTTCAAGGAGAGATGCAACCTTCCTTGGAGCCACGCAGCACTAACAAAGATGCAGAACAATCCAGAAGTCCTCCACCACAACTGCACACTTTATTTAAAAGTTCTGTTTAAAACCTAAACCTGACATCAAACCCTAATTTGGAACCCTGATTGCCACCCATCCATTTTCTGAAGCTCCTAGCTACCTACTCCTAGCACTGGCTTGAAACCATCTAACACTGGTTTTAAAACCTGGTTTGAAACCCTATCCCATCTTATCCCTCCAGACTCTCCCGCCGGTTGCTTACAGAATTCCCGGGGAGAGCGCCTCACTCCTTGATTCCCCACCACCCCGGAATTTCCAGCAGAGATGAGAGCTTTTTGGATCCCTGTGAGCCAAACAATGCAGACGTGGAATGAGGAGGGAAGCGCGAGTAGATTTGGTTGAGCTCAGCCGACCCTCGTAGAATAACAATGAGCTCGCCCGTCTCCTGCCGAAGGTTGGCGTGATGATGAAAAGCGTGAGAGTCGAACACGTTCGGTGCGTGAGGGTCGACGGCCGCAAAACAAAATACATCATCCTGAGATGATTCTTGATATCCTCACAGCGGTTCAGCTTATCACCACGAGCTTCCAGTTTGATCACATTGGAAGAAAAAAAGAGCGCAAAATAACCACGCCAGCGTTGTATGACATGACGGCTGCCTCTTTAAATATCACAGATGGCAGGAAGAAGCACCGTAGGGGTTTTCCAGGGCAATCTCTCAGAGTACGCTTGGCAAAATGGCAATGCCAAAGTGGCATCCATCTTCCCGTGCCCTCTCCTGTCCAACAAAAGACTTGAGTCATCCATACCTGATTCCTTCCACACCTTAGGGTTGAATTAAAAAAAAATGGCGGCGGGGGCAGATTGGTATGGAATTGTTATCGAAAAGAACACGCCTTAGAAATATCTGATCAGATCTTGATGGAGACATCACTAGTCTCATTTATTTGCAAGTTGTTGCTATTTGCGTCAGGCTTTTGTCCCTAAGGGTTCACTGGATCATGTTTTATACGAGGACGTATTGATATGAAACCCAAGACAGTAACAATAAACTCAAGTTAGAACGAAAAATCGGTGTCACAAGACGCCAGTTCTCAACTGCACGGCATCACGTCAAATGATCCAGGCAGTGGGAAAATTTTTTCACCACGACCGATGATCACGTTATTACAGGAACACGAGACCCTTTCATCCTTTCAGACTCTCAATGTGGGCTTTAAATCCACCCTGAAATATACCCAGATGGTATCAGAGAAGAAAGGGCGACTGTGTGATACCAAGTATGACCCGGTATGACACACTGCTGGTTAAATCACTTTGGGCAAATTGATTGTGCTTAAAAATAAAGCTAGGAAATGTATCACGTTTTCAAACAACGGAATACTTTGACCGGAAACTGCCGATGGACGCTGCGACAGTTGTGCTCCTCTGCATACAAAGCCAGCTCGGCACCCGTTTATTTTATTTGACTTTCTTATTATTCCTGTGCGATGCAAGCAATTTCCTGATGTAAGCAATCACAAATGAAGAGTGCATTAGAGTGTCTCCGGTACGCTAATAGCATAAGTAGGCGCTTTCTCAGGTCCGCATTGGCAAAATGGATTAGCTCCTGCATCCCTCACACACCCACACACACACAACGTTCTCAATTTTTCAGCAGTTCACAACCCATTTGGTTCATTCCATTAACAAAATGAGTTTGCATCGTCGGGGGAGTCCAGGGATTCAAAATTACAATCTGACGCAGTTGTTGTGGTTTAAGTTGGTAAAAAAATGGACAAAATCAACCCGTGAATCATCGTGCACCACCCATAGAAGGCACAGCGGCAAGAATCCTTGTACATTTTGGTTCATGGATCTAATGATTGCCATCATGATCGATAAGACCTATTCAACATAGCTAATGTGTGTCCCCTAAATGCCTTAGGAATTAAAAAGTTGCCGGTTTTGATTATAGGGGTTCCATACTTTTTTAGAGAAACAGGATGAACAGCATTCTAAGTATGCACAATATAATTTTAAAAATAATTGTGTTGACCCCTAAACCACAAAATCCCAAAGGGCCCTTGACCCCAGTTTCAGTACCACTTATAAAAAAACATTCATGTAGGTCTGATTAGAATCGATTTACTTCCAAGAGGCGCAGTGACACGGCGGAATCAAAACGTCAGCCGAGGCCGTGGTTTCATTTCGAAAAAGATCCGGAAAGAATAGCGGCTCAGCATAGGGATGAGCTGATACCAATCTCCTAATCTGTCAAGTGAATTTTTATGGTGCACATGGTGGTTTTGCTTCATAACAATTTTTATTCTCCCCATTTCCTCTCTGACAATTGAGACCAAACACATGATGTTGCTAGGGAGGCTACAGCACATCGTACGCGGCAGTATAAAAATTCAACCATGAAAGCGCCATCTGCCGTCTATTAAATATGCTTACGATTCCAACGCTTCCGGGAGGTCAAAATGAGCTTTTCCAGGAAACACAAAACGCATTTTCTCTTTTGTTCCCCTCATTGAATGACTGCTGTGGGATTCCAAAGCAAGCCCACCTTGAAAAGCTGCCTTTTTACAGCGACTCATTGGCAAGGCCGTGTCGAGTCAAGAAAGAGCTCCCCTGCCTGGGTTTAGAAAAAATATTGTGGGTTTAAGTTACCGTGCTGGCTGTATTTGTTGTTGTTTCCATGGTTACAGTACACGATAAAAGACAGCCTTGACTCGCCATCGTACATGCAAGCCTGAAGCGGCCTCCTGTGTCTTTTATCCTTAATTCCATCGTCTTGTTCTGCAAAGGATTTTTGCCAGGTTTATTTTTGCTTTTTTACAGTGCCTGAGTATAAGGCCAAACTATGGAAAAAAAACGCGACTTATAGTCCGAAAATTACGGTAGGCAAAACTGACTTGTGTCATTTATTTGCATTTTAGCTATTTGCAGACAACTCAGGAAACACATTATAATAAAAATGAAGTGAAAAATAAAGTTACGAGAAAACAGCAGGAAGGGCAGACATTAAATTTCATACATTCATTCATCTTCTGAATGGCTTAGCCTCACGAGGGTGGCGCTTTTTGGGCGGTCGCCAGGGTACGCTCTCAACTGGTTGCCGGCACAGATAGATAAACAAAAACAAGTAGTGATTGTTTTGCCAATGTCTTAGCTCAGCAGTTATTTTGATATGTGGAAAAGTACCGAAAAATTAATTCATCATCGCACCCATGAATTAATCTTCAACTCATCTGATATTTTTTTATGAGTGTTTTTTCTTTGATTTTGTCAAATCCACAACCACGTTGACCTCTTCAGAATAGAGCCGAGGGCAAAGAAACCTTATTTGACATGTTTTGATTTTTTCTGCCAACTTTCTAATCTTAGGTATCCCAGGTCCCCGTAGAGGCCTGCGAGCAGTACACAACGTGTGCAGAATGCCTGAGCTCCGGGGACCCTCACTGCGGTTGGTGTGTCCTACACAACACGTGAGTCGGCATGCACACAAACACACACAGCCTTTCCAAGGGATTCAAAGCATAACATTGCGATTTAACCAGCTTCCAGTGGAATATTACAAATAAGAGGAAGCGTGTGATTTGCGCTATTTAAGGCGAGACAATTCTTATTTTCAGCAGCAGTCAAAGACAATGGCGAGATTTGTCTCCCATGACCATAGAACCCAATGATTGATTGGTTGGGAAATACTGTGCTATCACGGGTCCTAGACCATGTCTTTGTCCTAGACCACAGACGTTAAATTAGTCTACGGCCTGGACCTAGCCCAAACACTTAGACTGTGTGACAAACGTGTTTAAAAAGCTGCTCAGCTAAGACATTGCTCTGGTCTGAGACCTTCGACCTATGTCGAGGTGAGACCTTAGTACTACTCTCCAAAATGATTGTCTGGAACAACTGGTGTTGGTGCAGTGGGCAGGAGGGAGGGGTGGTTAGGGATTAGCCGGGCCATCGCGACGGGACCTCAGCATACCCGCGGGAACATTTTGGATCCGACAGAGCTAGCTTATCTCTCTCATCTTAATTACGTGACCCCCCAGGTTAGGTTGCATAATACCTCGATATGGAGCGTGGGGGATTGAGGAGATTAAAAGCCTGTGTTTTGCAAGACGGCCTGCAATGTTTGAAGCTGACCTGAGCCGGCCGGGGGGGGATTTAGCACCGTTTCATGGGGATGCGCGCGATTCTGTGACTTCTATCTCGATGAGAATCGGCGTCACTTAAATTGCAGCTTTCAGAGTTGTCGCATCACCACTGACCTTAGAGGAGAGAAAAAATGTTTTGTTTTAATTTAAATGAACTCGTTTATTCCCCCCCCCCCCCCCTGTTGCCTCCTGCCATGTCTAATTATATGAATTAATGCTGTCCACTTATCACTAAATTGCTTTCTCAAGTGAGTTGTGATCCATCACTCGGCAGAACAAGGCCACTTTAACTTTCTGACAAAGGAATCCACTTTTTCCCATCTCTCTGGTCTCTTAGCAATTCTCACATAGCCACTTTTGCACTACATTCTAACAGTTACATATGAGTATATAATAAAAAAATAAAATTGACTTTTTCTGGAGGACTCTCACTCTGAGCCTCTGTCTATAAATGAATGAACATCTACTTGAGGGCATGCTTGCCAAGGACAATGGAACAAATGGACCTCATCAGACAAAACCCGATGAATCGAACGGCAGCATCAAAAGACTGTTTTGTCGGCCGCACTTGAGCTGATGAACGGTCACAAGCCCTGCTCCTCACAGCCTCCCTGGAGAGGTCCGGAGCTATCCACGCCGTTCCATTCCAACCTTCGATGTAATTACAGCGGAATCGTACGAGCTTCTTGAGCACCCTTGGCACCACCAGAGAGCTTGAAAACGTTAAAGTTGTGACCGTGTACGGTCCCAACAAATTACTCTCAGTGCGCTGATACGATGGAGCAGTGCAGCTCAGAGACTCTTGTTCTTTTTTCTTAAATGATGTTCTTTTGCTTCAGTCCAACCGACCTCTTAATGTCTGAAGCTGCCTGAAGGTTCAAAACAGCTTACTTACACAAATAATGCATCTTGCTTTTTCCACTGGGGAACAACATCTACGTGTATATGGATAAAACTTCCATCGGCGAATGGTTGCTGGTCCTCGAAAAAAACTCATGAACTCGAACATCACGAAAAAAAAGAAGATGACTGATCTAGATGATGTATCAAACCATTTGCATTCTTTTGTTTTGTACAGGTGCTCAAGAAGGGATCGCTGTCTGAGGGCAGACGAGGCCTACCGCTTCAACACCGACATTGAGCGCTGCGTGAAAGTCATCGCTCACCCGGACAGCATCGCTGTATCGGCCCACAGCGTCCCAGTAAATCTGCTTCTCATCCTCTCTTCTCCAGACTACCGAATTCCGCTCGCAATCATCTCCCAGCTTTGTTGCTTCACATGCAATCTGGTTTGATGTACCGCGAGATGAGTTTCTTGACTAATTGTGGCGCGTCGTTCTTTTCCCCCAGCTGCTGCTGGAGGTGAACCACGTTCCCGACCTTTCGGCAGGAATCACCTGTTCCTTTGGGCAACAGGCCGAGGTGGAGGGTCACGTCAACGGGAACAGGGTCATGTGTCTGTCCCCAGATGGGAAGGAGGTCCCGATGATACCAGAAGGACAAGGTGCATTTGAATAACGTATTTGTTTTTCACGACTGTGTCAAATGCAGAGGAACATAGGAGATGTTAGATTCTTCCAAACCTTGAAAAAATGTTGAACAGAACAATCAGGGTGGGGCAAACTGCTGGAGATTCCGAGATTCCTCCAGAGCAAGATGTCTGTCCGGAATGCAAATAAATATTTTTTATGTGAAGCCACCGCTGGCTTATCTAACATAACCTCATAATTCACCAAAGAGCAGAAAGGCTCATCATAGACATATTTTTGGAAATAGATGAGTGACAAAGATTTTTAAAAAAGATTTCACACTTGATGGGTAGGAACAATAAAAAAAAATGGATTATGTCCCATTTAAAAGATGCTACTCTGCAATCACAGTGCAGCAACATCAACACTTCATTGCCTTCACTTTTCACTCCTTGGTGATGTTGCAGCTTTTGAAGAAGCTTAACCACGACTGAGTGTGTGTGTGTGTGTGTGTGTGTATGGCAGGTAATTACAAGTAAGAGCAAACTTTAATGGACTGTAAAAATGCTCACTGCAGTTCTCTTGGGAGTGAGTCCACGCGTGTGCATGTGTGTGTGTTTGTGAGTATAGAGCTGATAAGCTGAAGTTAAAGTCTTGCTGAATCCACACTTCTACGTTGGGACACGATACCCAACTGTGATATTAATACTAGAGACATAAACAAAAGATGGAGATTATTTTTTTGGGGTTTTGTTTAATATGCAAATAGTGTGCCCTCCGAGTGCGGTAATCCTCTCAAGTTTTCACCTTAGAGCAATACGCTCTTGCAGAAAAGCAGACGGCAGGTAGGAAGAGATAAGTCAAAGACGTTTTTGTTTGTTTAGCCTTTTTATCTGGCCTCACTTTCTTTGACGGTATTTTATTATATTTTTGGCTGGATTGACACTGCCTAGAGTTCATCTAGGATTTGAAGCCATGGTTGTTTTTAGATTAACGCAACATGACAAAAGGAATTTGTGATAAGTGAATGTGAATACCCGGGGGATTCTTGTATTTTAATGAGGTTAAGATCTCAATGCCGAGGAGTAGCCAAGCTGTACTTTTATACTGCTCTGGCATAATCTGAATTTCATTTGTACCGTAATCTTCGGACTATAAGTCACACCGGAGTATAAGTCCCACCAGCCATAAAATGCCCAAAAAAGTGAAAATAAAACATATATATGTATATAAGTCGCTCCTGAGTATAAGTCGCCCCCACCCACCCAAACTATGAAAAAAAACGCAATTTATAGTCCGAAAATTACGGTATTTGGATTACAAACCGATAACATATCTCAGTCATGTCACTTGAGAGCAAAAAATGTCTTGCTGCTTTGCTAGACTGGGCCGGCGTGGAGTTAAGGTTGAACTCCAAGGAGACGGGTCAAATGGTCGCCAGCACGGAGGTGAAGTTCTACAATTGCAGCACGCATCACATGTGAGTCCACACACCTGCGTTTGCTCAGTTGGATGGGGAGAGGAGACAAGCTCATTTAGGCCACTGATGCACTGATTCTATCTTAAGATGAGACTCTTAGATAAACTCTTGAGCTAAATCAATCTGTCAGCTTCCATTTTAGTCAACATGATGCATTTGTCACAGCCTGCTTGTTTGGGATTTGAACCGTCTAACAGATTTAAATAGAAACAAATAGATAATGTCGTTGGTGATGAACAAATAAGCACAATGGTTTCAGTTTGCGAAATTGAAAAATAATTAGATTAAATGCCATTTTCTCATTTTTTTTGGTACCCCAGCTTATCCCCTTGGCGCTTGGCTTTTGATAATTGTGTTTGTTGTAAGATAAGAGATAGTGTTAGCTATGCTTGGTTGCCTGGAGGGGAGATGAAACAATGCAGTGATAAGAAAAAAAAAAAGATTTTTCCTTCAAATGTTCACATTTTAAAATGCTATTAGACAATAGACACAGGGAATGTCTTGGCTTGGAGCCATTATGCTAACCGGACTGTCTTCAGCATGATACCGCACTCCTTATCAACGAACAGATGTTCATATATTAACCTGAAGTCAGATTGGTCGACAGCATTAAATAAATAATCATTGTTAGTATGAAGGTCATTTTAAGTTTGAGGAAAAATAATAATACTTGGCATTACTTTTGTCTATTTCTCCTTTTTATCGTATCACTTTCAAAATATATTTGACTTTGCAAATGGTATAGATTTAGTGAAATGGCCAAAATGCTTCAAAGTCAGTTTTATTGTGATATTACAAAGTTTCTCAGTCAGTCAGGCAGACAGATATTTCCTTGGCAAATGGCTTTTTGAGTTTGCTGTTATCAGTAGAAAATGGATGGATGGATTATGGCAATACATAATGTATAACATTGGGTCTCTGGTAGGATTATTTTTTTTTTTTTAGTCTTGGGCAAAAAAGTCAAAAAAGATCATAGGCCGCTCTGAAATTCTCAGAGCATATAATGTGACACTTCCAGATGAACTGATACATTTACAAGTCCTTTTTCCAAAAGCTTCATTATAACGACGCCGCATTAAAATATTTCATTGCACTTCCTCTTCTTGGATATAGTTTCAACTCCTTTGCTGATTATTCACTAAAACTCAGGCGGCCTCACAATAACACTATAAATCTACAATAACAATGGAACATAATGGAATTTCCATTCATTTCAAGATACGAGATGTTCTGAGTTACGGACCGAATTAAACTCAAGGCGTGTCCTTTTAGGATTTAAGTCAACAGCCGGGCGCACACAATTTACACAACTTTCCCTGCTCTGTAAATTACCCTGAGCCGGGAGCTCGTAATCTCTGGATTCGTGAATACACAATAACGTTCCTCATTTTGATTGACGAGCGTGTTGGTGGTGAAATTAGCCCGCAGTGGCGGAGAGCACACCGCCGATGCTAAAGGGCTCTTTGACTGCGACATAAATACGTGAGTATACCCAATTAAGTCATTAGAGAGAGCAATGGGGGAGCTCATCATACATACAAGACCCTTCATTAGCATGCCACTGACCCTAGCGAACTCGCCGTGATGAATATTTCACATCCAACAGCGCTCCAGACCCGCAGCATTAATAATCCCGCCGCCGCAGCACCCTGGCACTGGCGGCCTATTAATACCTCACCTCCACACGCATTCAGAAAGAAGTCTCTCACCTCTTGCCACACGTATTCTGTCTGTGCTCAGCATATTTCATATTCTCCCATTTCCATACCGCCGGCAGCTAATGACGATACAATAAATAGACAGCAGCTATTGAATGCGTTTGTGTGGCTTGGAGCTGCAGCATTGCATTGTGGTTTTATAGACCTCCAACCCCCAGCGGTTTTATTATATTTCAAGGTCGAATTCAGCAAAGTGGGAGTCAAACACCAAATGGATGTCTCTTAAAAGCGAAGCGTATGGACTGATAATGACGACCGCGCGTGTTGTCGATGTTGTTTACGATAACGTGAAGGTTTACAAGAATCGGGAGGCGAACCATCAAGGTCAGAGTGAAAATAGTCTTCGACCATGTTGCTGTCATGGTTATGGCAATGCGGTCAGAGCTAAGACAAAAGTAATAACTGTGCTGCACAAAACATCATAGATGATGCAAGAAATGAACAAATGTTTATGATGCACGGAGATTAAAAAACATTTATATCGGTTTAATTTGTCAACAGTCTGGATTATGCTGTGCTGAGCACACCAATGACATTTGAAATTTCCCAGAAGGGGCTGCTTAAATGTCATTGGAAGTTGTTCTTGCAATACACAATTTTTATCCCCCCCACCCAATATTGATGTCTGCATGACACCGTTTCAAATGAGTTAACTAGTTTGGCGTAATGCTCGAAGCATATCGCTCGCCGTGACATCCGCTAGCCAGAGGCTGAGATGCAGTTTGTTTACCCATGAGAGTGCATGGCGGGAACTCTTCCTCTTTCTGTACTAAACAGAATGTTCTGTACCAAAATTTCACAGTACAAATACATGTTCCACCTCTAATTATTACCATTGGTTGATTTTTTTTTTTACATCGTGAGGTTTTGTTTCTCACAATTATTACATGGTGGGTTCGATCAAATCTTCTCACAGTCTGAAGAATCCCCCCCTCCTATTTTGGACCATAATTGTTAATGTGAGACAAACAGATTAGATGATAGATTTGTTGATCTTGTTCTTGTTTGTTTGCATCAGAAAACATGTTTCCCCCGCAAGCATAAAAGCAAATTCAATTTCATTTAGAAAAATGTGAGAGCAAAAAACTCGGCACAGCCAAGCCTTTGTTGTGTTGCCGGTGAGAAAACCCGAGTCCCTCAACAGCTGTGCATCCATCAAGGCATCCATCGCTGTGTAGCTCTCCGATTTGTATTCCTTTTTTCGTCATTTGTACCGTACGCACTAATGAGTCCGCTCGCTCCCTCCCGCAGGTGTCTGTCTTGCGTAAACAGCACATTTCGCTGCCACTGGTGTAAATACCGCAACATGTGCACCCATGACCCGAGCAGCTGCTCCTTCCAGGAGGGCAGAGTCAACGCCTCAGAGGTACCACACAAACTTGCTTGAAGCGCATTGGAATGCAATACCAACATGTACTGAACGAAACCATACAGGCTGTGAACTCGCTACTCACCGCATTGACAGATAGTACCGTAATTTTCGGAGTATAAGTCGCACCGGAGTATAAGTCGCACCAGCTATGAAATGCCCAAAAAAGTGAAAAAAAACAACATATATATGTATATAAATCGCTCCTGAGTATAAATCAACCCCCCCCCCCACCCAAATGCTGGAAAAAAAAACGTGATTTATAGTCCGAAAATTACGGTATTCAGTTTATCGTGTATTTGACTTATGGCACATAATCCAAATTTAAACTGCAATGACATGGCCGTTTTCATGGCAACCTGTCAAAATAAACTTCCCACTTTGACTAGATGACCTCCTGAATTTCTGAAACCTTCAGGGGGCGCCACAGAGTGAATTCAATACCATTGTATTGTATTGAATTCACATCAGATTGACCTTATGAACTGGCTGTATCTCTATCACCAAAACCTGATAGCACATAGCATACATTCCATAAACACAACTGCTTAGATCTAAGCATGGCTTTAATACGTATATCGTGAAAATTTGCAAGCAGGACGTGCATTATTGGGATTAGAGATGTATTTGCCGCTGTAATCCCCGAGGGACGTACTGAAGTCTACATTAGTGCAGTTGACAAGCAGACGTCGGGATATTTGACAGTGGCAGATTGTTAATATCCTGTGGAGAAACGCTTATGTAAACACTAGAAATAATGTCGACAGACTAGCAATTGATGCTAGTCAACCCGCTTATTCCAATCTGTTTAAATAAAAACCAAATAATAATATAAATGGAACTAATATCGCAGCAATTCTGATCATGTCAATGCCCGGTTGGCCTGTTTAAATAAGCTATCTGGATAGAGAGACGAACGGCTAGATGGAGGGATGCTTGCAATTCCCTCCGATTTTGCTTGATTGTATATTTCCACCAAATCCACTCGAACTTTCTTTATTTACTCTCTTGATTTCTCAGGACTGCCCTCAGCTCCTCCATTCCGGTCAGATTCTCATCCCGGCCGGTGAAGTGCGACCAATCACCCTGAGAGCCCGCAATCTCCCGCAGCCGCAGTCCGGCCAGCGGGGGTACGAGTGCGTGGTGACCGTGCAGGGCGTGGGCCACCGCGTCACGGCGCTGCGCTTCAACAGCACCAGCGTGCAGTGCCAGAACAGCTCGGTACAGCCAATTTATTTTTTGGGAACATTTTGGGTTTTTTTTTATCTTCTCTGTCACCACGAGTCCAAATGAAAATGAGCTACAAAGCTAGAATCGACTCTTGAGTTCCATCTTTTCTGTACATAGTCCCAGACAAGTAAATTAAAACAATTAGAAACCGACTGAAATCGGAAACAGGATATGCAACACTCAATAAAATCTATTCTAGTCTGGCATAGTTTGGTTTCGAAAGCGGTAAATGTAGAAAAAGAATGAAGCTTGAGAATAGTAAACGGGAGGCAAAGAAATATCTTCCTTGTGGTTGTCTACGACCTCGTCTTGTAAACTGGGGGTGTCAGAGGCACCGTACCAGAGCGACAGGCTCCAAATGAATGCGAGAGACGTCTTCTCTTTGTTGCGCAATTACAATGCCTGGCGTGTCGTCTGTGACAATGCATGAAAAGGGCATCGTCCTCTGACGCCCATGATGACAGATGGTTAAAAAGCCTCTCGTCTCGCCACTGCCCTTTCATCCGCTCTTCCCCTTCTCTCCACTGTTTACTGTCTTCCAGTACATGTACGAGGGCGTGAAGATCAGCGACCTGGCGGTGGAGCTCGCCATCGTGTGGAACGGCAATTTCATCATCGACAATCCAGAGAAGATTAAAGGTGCCTTTGTCCATCCGTCTCTGCCAATAGCCGAGAGGGCGAGGGACTCAATTTTACAACGGTGGGATGGATGGGTCACTAAGGGCGCCTCAAGGCCCCCCCCCACCTCCTAAGTGCTCGCAAGGAAAGTTCACTATACCAATAAGCGCTTATCAAGTAGCGGGCAGTCATTAGTTTGTCACAAGGGGGTGAAAGATCAATACTGCCTCACCATTATCGTAATGAAGGACAAAAACAGATCGGTCTTAGCCCAGCAAAAATGGTGAGTGACCATGACAAACAAATCTTGCAAACATCATTATTATCATACTGCCACTGTGGCAATTAGCAAGAACAAATCTCTTCAGTTTTCAGTCAATTGGTGTTGTTTTTGGATTTTGACAGGTTGTATATTTTATCACCCTGCCCTTCTGTCAGCCATTTTCACAAAAAAAAAAACTGAGCCTATGTGGATGTGCGTCCCTTTCACAGTGCACCTGTACAAGTGCAGCGCCCAGCGAGACAGCTGCGGCATGTGCCTGCGGGCAGAGAAGAAGTTTCAGTGCGGCTGGTGCAGCAGCGAAGGCAGGTGTACCATGAAGCGCCACTGCCCGCCCATCTCGCCCTACGCCAGTCGCTGGCTCGACCTCTCCGCTGCAAATGTCAAGTGCACCAACCCGCGCATCACTGAGGTCTGTTTGTCAATTTGCACTCTTATAGTAAAATGTTCGAAACTATAGTACGCTAAATAATAGACGGTTCACCTGTCTTTGTCCCATTGTACATAAAAAGATGTCAACATATTTTGTGACTGTTGGAAAAAAAAAATCAATCTGGGAGAGTACTCTGAACTTATTTTTTATATATGGTCTGACTATAAAGAGTTTGGCAATCAATTCAGTTCAATATTTTAGATATCTCTGTATGGTGGCAGCCAACTCGGCTCGGTTCGCAACAGGCGGCAGTTTTACAGATAGTAAAGGATTCTTTGGAAAAAAAGCTTTCAAGCTGTTTGTTGTCACACTCAGTTTAACTTTTCAGTAGCAGCTGCAGCTGCAGCAAAGCACTTTATCGTCAAACTAAAACAAAGATTGACACGTTTTGCACACCTTTGCGTTAAGTCCACTTAGCCTAATGATAGCCAAAACACCAAAGATAAGCCTTGGTCGAGGTGGTAGACTTGACACTCGAACCACTGCACACAAAGTCGCGGGTCAACTTCAACCATTCCCCATCTTATGCACAGAACAGCAAGCCGTGATGAATCCAGCTTAGCTGGCTAGTGCGAAAGGGGCGAAAGGTGCGTAAATGCCAGAATGATACCAAGAAGCTTTTGCGTGCTTGTGCACGAGTCAATAAATTCTGCATTCTAACACAGTAGCGGAAGGCGGTGCACAAGGTAAACATCATGCTCGATAAAAATCAGCGTGTCATGAGCGTATGCATTAGCATACTCATGATTAAATATTAAAGCTACTCGCACGACCGCCGGAGCTCGTTGGAGCCGTGTGACGAACCGTGACACTTGAAATTAATTTTCATGAAGTCACAGCGTTGTGAAAATCCAGATTTCAGTTGTTAAAAGAGCTAAGTGGAACAGTGACAATGCAGATCTCCAAAAACATATGCAGAGATATTCAAGTACTCTTCGAGGAAAATAGCTCAAATCCAGTGAAGCCGCACTGATTCACAAATTGCAAATTCACTCGACACAACCGTTTGTCTCCCCAATGAAGCCTTCTACGAGTTCACCTGGATGACTTTTGAATACGGGTTGTTTACGAAAATTCGATGAATTTCGTGCTACACACCGCACTTCTATTCACGTGAAGGTGGCAGGCGGGTCATGTGCCCAAGACGGCGCCGAGCTAGTACATCAAAAGGTCTTTGATGGCCCACTTGTATTAATAGCGTTTGTTAAGGAGACGCGCCGAAATAAATCAAGCCACTTTGGCATTGCTGCTGATCTGCTCTGCATGGATGCACATTTTGCACTTATAGAAATTGTTTGTGGTAGATTTATTAATATTGGCCATTCTAATCACTGTTTTAAATTCCTAAACCAGGCATAAAAAACACAATCTTCCTTCCATAGGTGAGCCCAGTTGCTGGACCTCTGGAGGGCGGGACACTGGTTACCATCCAGGGCCTGAATCTGGGGCTGTCCTTTTCTGAGTTGGAGGGCAATGTGAAGGTGGCGGGAGTGGAGTGCGTCCCACAAGAGGAGGGCTACATTACCGCCGAACAGTAAGAGAGCCGCTTTAGAAATTGTTTTTTAAGTATAAAACGGAATTACTGGATTTTCGTTCAATTTTATGAAGCGGAATTTTATTTTTGCATAACCAGGAGAGCTCTGTCTGGTGCCAGTTTATTATTATTTCTACTAGTGATAGTAGCGGTCAGGAACGTTGCAGTTTGATATTTTTATAGCGCCTTCCCAGACCGATCTTTTTCTTATTTATTTTTGGAGTAAATATCAGTTTTAGCAACACAGGCCTCTTCTATAAAGACGCTGCAGATGGCCCAGAGCAGTCGTTTGGATACCCCTAAATCTTTGGATCCTAATAAATCTGTGCATTTCTATTTTCCACAAGGGCTTGTCTGAGGCGGGGCTTGTTTTGCTTCTGATGGGAGGAGACGGCATTCGCGCTGGCTGCTGTTTGGAGGTTGCCAGCTCGGCTGTAATTGAAATGCGCGGCATGTCACTGACTGGAGGGACAATCTGTTAGCCATCCATGTGTTTCACTCGCCGGCATGTAATGTGATTGGGCTCACACTGCAAGGCTTTCAAATTTATATCCTTTTATTTATTAAAAAAAAAAAAAAGCACACGTGGAAGGAAAATGGGAAAAATCTTAGACAATTCACCGTGCGCTCTATAAAAAGGACAGCACTGATATAAAAGACGGGGGGGGGTCACTTATTTAATGGCGTTTGATCTTAGTGACCCGGCAGACAATGCGGATTTATTGTGGAAACTCGTACGTTGTCATGACAACTGCAGGTAATAGTGGGCGGCAATGGCGCTGCGGATGGGGGAAGTGGGAGCGTAGTTTATCATCTGAGTGGTGGAGCTGTTTTCCATTAGGAAGAAAGATGGTCTTCTACATTGACCCGTAACTTTTATGAAAGCAGCCTCAATCACAGCAGCCCCCTGGGGACCAGTGTGTATTTGTGTGCCACGGCAAATCTCTTTCCGTTTTGGTTTGCCACAGTATTGTTTGGAATGCCAAAGCCGTTCGCTTGCTTTGTAAATATAGGCTCACTATGCTGCTTACTGACATTAACCAGCAACAACAAATGAAACTGTGCCGTGAGAAAGATTTGGAAATTGTATTAAGATGGGCTTCATGCCTGAGTTTCAAACATTTTTTAGGTTTTCAAGACTGGCTTGCTTTCACACTACATTATGAATGAAACGGAATGTTATTTCTCCATTGGTGCCTGCCTACTTTTATATCAATTGATATTCATTTCTGCGTACCAGGATTGTGTGCGAGATGGTCGCTGCCCCCAAAGGAAGCGTGCCAGGCCCGGTGAAGCTTTGCGTGGACGAATGCAGACCAGAACTACGTGCGCAGTCCAACCAGCTCTACTCTTTTGTGGTAATTCTATTTAATCCATTTAATCTGCAATTATTAAATGGAGAAAAAGACAAGCAAATACTTGATTAGCGATATTTTGTTCACAAAGATCTTGGGTATTAGTCTGTGCGCTAATAACAATAGCTATTTATTGGCTTTCTGAAGAGATTATTTTTTTTTCCTTCTTTATTGTTTTTGCTATTTGCATATTTAACAGCAGATTGGTCTGCTGTTGCAGAGATAACCAACCACTGTGCAGCACATTGGCACCTCAAGTGTGAAATTACCCAATTTCATTTAATTGAGTCTCTTTTCTACTACAAATAAATTGTATTCATTCATTCGCATTCATTCTATGCCAATGATTTATAGTGACAGGCAGAAGAATTAAAAGCTATTAAAATTTGTAGCGCAATTCCCCATATCTTCCCATTATTATAACGGTAATATCTTTGTGTTCAATGTAACAGGCTCATATTTCAGTAAATTATAAGTAGAGGAAATAAGTAGAATTTTTTGGGTTTTTTTCAAGTCATGGTCGGTTTGCTTCTTGTTGAGCCCATTATTTTTATGGTATTTACCGTAATTTTCGGACTATAAATCGCATCGGAGTATAAGTCGCACCAGCCATAAAATGCCCAAACAAGTGAAAAAAAAAAAATATATATGTATATAAGTCGCTCCTGAGTATAAGTCGCCCCCCCCACCCAAACTATGAAAAAACCCGCGACTTATAGTCCGAAAATTACGGTATTATAGACAATAATTTCCTTGTTACCATACAATAGTCTTATTTTTCTATGTTAAAAAAACATTTTAAAAATGGTGGCAAATCTCTTGTGGGTTGGGGCTCGTATGGATTAATGGCATTATAATTCCAAGAAACAATTAAACTCGTATGTCTATTTTATATCCTTGTTGTGACATTTTATTTGGTGGTGTGCCGTGCTGTTTCCAAACCAGTTAATAATAAAAGCTCTTGATTTGTGTGTCAACAGACCCCTTCCTTGCTGGCGCTTACCCCGGGGAGAGGACCGGAATCGGGGGGTACTAAGGTCACTATCGTTGGAGAGAATCTGGGTGCTGGCAGCTCTGTCACTGTGTACTTTGGCAACCAAACATGTGAGCTGTTCAGGTGAGCTAATTGCATCAAATACATATTCTTGCATTCGTCTCAGCCAGAAACGGGAGGATGAGAAGCACCCATTTGCTGAGCGGATTGTCGTGCCTGTCTATTTAAAAACTCCTGACAGTGAGTCAAGAGGGTGAGGCCATTAGCTCCTCTGCTCTCTAATTGCCTCGTTCCATCCCTAATGTGTCAGTAATAAGGAGAAGACGGCACAGGCCGTAATGGACTTTCTCGCCACACTCATATCTGTGTAAAGCCAAGATTTGCAACAGTCAAAGGAGGGAAGAAATGCTTATTTTTGCCCTGCACCCCACAACAGGAGGACCATGTCGGAGATGGTTTGTTTCTCTGCTCCGTCTGTGACTGGAGCAGGGCCGGTGCAAGTCGGTCTGCAGGTAGACCGGGCGAAGGTTCCTGGTAGTCTATCCTTTGAGTACATCCAAGACCCCACGGTGCAACGCATTGAGCCCCTGTGGAGCATCGCAAGGTAACACTGACACAAGTTGCTGTCGGATTAAGACAAATATGTGTTTGCTTTGTTGGAGAGACTGCTCCGATGGTCAACGGACGCGTTTAATAAACACAACACCGACAATGGCTGTTGAGAACCGTGTTTTATAAGCCACACAAAGCGGATCACTTTGTTTTAATTAACAGTGTGGACAACATTGGGTTATGAAATGGATGTTTTGTCAGAACAAAATATTATTTATATTTACTTTATTATTATTACCGTAATTTTCGGACTATAAGTCGCACCGGTCGCACCAGCCATAAAATGCCCAAAAAAGTGAAAAAAAAAACATATATATGTATATAAGTCGCTCCTGAGTATAAGTCACCCCCCCACCCAAACTATGAAAAAAAAAAACGCGACTTATAGTCCGAAAATTACGGTAATAATATTTTCATGGCTTTTAATTTTTTTGCAGACGACTAACAGTCACAAAAAAAAAAATCTAGTATGAACATATATTTACAAAGATTACTAAGAAAGGCATGAAAAACTAAAGTTCAAAATTGGAGCAAATAAGATGTCAAAATCTTTATTTGTCATGTATAACCCCCCCATCAACCTCTTCTGACTTATGATGTTGGGGAGATCAGCTCAGCTCAGACGATCTAAAATTCAGGGGCACCTTGCACAAAAAGGATTTGCGAGTGGTGCTCGCAGGCAAACTGCTCATTTTAGTCGTGAAATGTTTCGTGAATTGTCGTGGCTCCGCGGGGCTCTCGCAACTCGTGTTTGTGCGCTGAATATGTTGTTTAATTAGCGGAGCGTGTCGAAACGAGCAAAGAGACAAATTGAAAATGGGCCCCAAGTTGATGAGAAGTGCAAAAACAAATGCGACTTGGTTTACGGGGACGACTCGAGACATTTCCTTTCCTCGCTGGGCCGATCTCAAAGCATGCGCTGATGAGTATTAGCTGACTTTTACTGTCAGAAGCCGGAGCGGATCCCTGAATGAAGTGTGAAAACGTTCTACTTACACTGTCAACACAACCTCTCAAGATTTAAGTTCACAGTCAAAGTTAAGCAGTCACAAATGTTTATTAAGTCCATTCCACTCAAAGTATATTCCCAACTTGTTTATCTGCAGCAAATGTGACATTCGATGTACAGTGCAATATGTTCTTTTGCTTCTGCCAAGGATGCAAACAGACAGAGCGAGGAAACATTTATGCATCGAGGGAAAATCATACTTAAAAAGGACATTTTTAATTCATCGCACATATGCCCATTGCATAACGACAACGTCACACAGCAGTCAGCATTCATCCATCAAAGAGTGAACTGGTAAAAAGATAAGTGCTGCATGCCACTCTTTTTGTTTTCCTGGTATATTAAATATGATAGTTCGAGAAGACATTTTCAAAGGTTCTTCCATGGCACACTTAATTCCCCAACCACTTTGTACAAAAACCAGCTTTGCATTATTCTGTACTGCATGCATGATGCAATTAAATATTTTTTCCGGTCAAACGTGAATGCTATGGTAGAGCTCATTAAAAGAACAAAGGTTGTAGTGATGTAAGATATTGACAAACACTACCGTAATTTTCGGACTATAAGTCGCGTTTTTTTCATAGTTTGGGTGGGGGGGGGGGTTAGCGACTTATACTCAGGAGCGACTTATATACATATATATGTTTCTTTTAAACTTTTTTGGGCATTTTTATGGCTGGTGCGACTGATACTCCGGTGCGACTTATAGTCCGAAAATTACGGTACTTAACATTTGCTGTCATTTGATTGTCCTGTGATTAACATCGCGAGGATTGCCGGACAGCTATTTTATTGATCACGATAAGAGTGATTTGATTGTTGAAGAAACCTGTCACTAGATAAAGACTTTGTTTGGACTCAGTTGGGATTGTCGGATGCAATTTCCCTGCCGATTAAGACGAAGGAGAGACAATGACTTATCGGGAAGGAGCTCTGCAATCAAGACCTCTCATCTCGGATGCACAACGGTGCCACCGTAAGCCGACGCGAGCTTAGCTCCGGCCTTTGAAGTGCGAGCGGACCGCTTTTGGCACGCCGTCACAGTGAACATGTTCAATTCTCCTCTCTGGTTTGAGTTTTCACAAACGCTGCTGTAAGATCACGCCGCTACGCAGGTTTATGCAGAAGATCAGAGTGACTTGTTCATTGGAACCTCATCACGCACATACGGATATGTAAACAAGCAGCTTCTGCACACGAGCCGCTGAATACAAAAATAGAAGCCAGATGGTTTTGCCCGTTTGATCCGACACTCCCGCCCAATAACAAAGAGCTCGGCTCTTTGCCGGCTTCTCCAAATGTCTCCTCTCGCTGATTCTGAGGAGAGCATTGGGCTAGAAACCTTGCAAGCCAGATGCATTTGTCTGCTTTAGTCACTCTAATTAGTTTGGAGCAGCATCATTTGGATCTTGGACCGATAATCAGTGCTCTTTCTTTCCACGCAGTGGCCACACCACACTGACGGTGACCGGGACCAACCTGGACGTGGTGCAGGAGCCAAGAGTCCGAGTCAAATACGCTGGCCACGAGTCGGTCAATGTGAGTGAGACATGGCTAATGTGCTGCATTGAACTTCTAATCAAGTTGTTTACGTTTGACCAATGATTAAAGGAGATTTCAAGCTGCTTGCATTTTCTAGAACTTGATTTGTTTTGTCTTACTAAAGACTCAAACTGGCTTGACTTAAAGCTAACAAAATGGAACTCCCAAATGTGACTTTGTAAATATAGAGGAAGCACATTTTTAACAACTGTACATCGTTTCGGCAAAAGTCTAGGGATGTTGGACGCCGAATGTCGTGGTTTGTAAAATTTTACTTTTCTTTGCATAGTCAGTCTATCAATGTCTGTAATGTTCAAGGTAAGGGAAATAGACTTCAACAATAAGCTTGGATCTTGGACAAACTGGCACTGGAATACCATCAAACCATTGTTGAGTGTGTCGAACAGTTTTCATCATGACCCCAGACACATGATGAAGTGAAGCTGCTAAACTGCGCTATAATACGTCCAGACAGTGCTCCGCTCCGAGCCAATTAAATGGTGTGTTAATGATGCTTGCCCGGGATTTCAGCTGCGAAATTAAAACTGCATGTTTGACAGAAGCGCTGGCAGCGCTGCGATCTGAGCGAGGCTTACAGTCGACCTTTGACACGTATCGACTGGCTAGAAAGAGGGTCGCGGACGAATTTAATGAGGGTGGCGCTTCTATCGTAAATATCTCTACAACACAGCACGCCCGACGAAAAAAAAAAACGCTTTGAAATAAAACCACGGCAACTTGAAACCATTTGGTGTGAAAGCTGAGATAACAATTGGGGAGAAAAGAAAAAAAAATGCTTTGACATTTATAATTCAGCCTGCGCAGTTGAAACTTTAAGGTCAAATCGATTTTGAGTAGTTTAATGGGGAAAATAATGAGTTAGCGATAAGAATATCCGTGACGGACATCTTTCTGAAAGCAGTTATCAGCATTTGGGCAATGACGCTTCTGCCAGATAAGCGTGAATGAAGAGATCAAAACAGTTGCTTGCGAAGTCACCTTGAATACTAATATGATGCAATACAATCTATTGCTCAACTTGAAGAAATGGATTTGAATCTGCTTGATGCGCAGGTGTGCAAAGTGCTGAACACGACCACCATCAGCTGCTTCGCTCCGTCGCTGCAGTTTGAATACGACGACGGCGGCCAAGCGGAGAGCGTCAAGCACGTGGATGAGTTTGGCTTTGTTTTCAACAACGTTCAAGCACTGCTCACCTACAGCAACAGCAGCTTCGTCTACTACCCCAACCCCTACTTGGAGCCACTCAGTCTGTCTGGCATCCTGGAGCAGAAACCGGGCTCGCCCATCATTCTAAAAGTGCGTATTGATCGGGTCGTTTGATGACATAAACCAATGGTGGTGAGATTTGGGTAAGATTCAGAGTTAGTTATGTTTTGGGATAGAGGTTTGGTGATTTGCAGGTTACACAGGAATGAAAAATAGACTTGTCGATTGTGTTTAGGGATATTAGATGTTTACGTATATGCTTACAAGTACGTAATGTTTTGTGCATTTTTAAATCGACTGCACCAAAAAACAAAAATCTAATCCACAAACCAACTTTGACATTATTTTATCCATTGTGCTATTCCATCCGTCGATCACCAGGGTTGCTTGGTAACTGCAGAGTTGGTAATATATCATCGAAATTGTCCTTGGGGTTAGCGGGGCTGGCCTTATGTTTTCTATTTCGATCTTTATGCCACTAAATTTACCAGACACACCGTAGACGCGGACTACCCGAATATATCCACAATAGAGAGTTAAAACATCCTTCGTTGAAAATAAAAGTAACGTTATGGTCATCATTTGCTCACTGGTCAACAAAGAAAGTCTGCAAGGAAAATATTGATCAGTTGAGTGCTTTTCCCATCACGGATGATAGTAAAGGCCGAAAGATGCATTATGTTGCTGGACTATCAGAGAGTCCTTTTAAGGATCAATACGCCTAATCCCATTAAATCATCTTGCATTCGTGTTTCAGGCTCACAACATAATTGGCTGCTTTCTCTGGATTACACCAAAAAGTGTCTAAGACCAATAGCAGCTGGTCATTCTTAATTGCCGTCCATTTTGGCTTGCAGTATTTTTTGTTTCTTAGGGTCATGAATTCATATTCATCATATACTAAACCTTTTTGGATTGATCTGAAAATATCGACTTTTAAAGATCTTTAAGGATCAGGGAACGACCTTGTACAATCTGGAGATATTTTCCAAGAGGGATGACGAATAGAATTAGCGGAAATTTCCATTGTACCAATTAATTAAAATCGGAATATTGTGAACAACATTCCATTTAAGGGCTCTTTCATTTTGCACAATAGCTTTGGAAGAATTATAAATAAATTCTCATCCGCAATGATCATTTGTATGCTAATGCAATTCAGCAGTAATCAAATTAGCAGCCCTGGGTTATGTCTGCTGCACAGTGAGAAAAATCTTGGCGCTGTTCAGCAATTTTCTCATTTCTCTCTTTTGGATGACGCAGGGTCGTAACTTGGTGCCATCGGCGTCGGGAGGTGCCCGGCTGAACTACACGGTGCTGATCGGGGACACGCCCTGCTCCCTCACAGTGTCCGACACCCAGTTGCTCTGCGAGCCGCCAAACCTCACCGGCCAGCACAAAGTCCTGGTCAGTCTTAACATGTCGCCCGCCCGTCTGTCATTACTTGCACGGTGTGGATGTGGGTCAACGTGCATTTGTCATGTCGGTGAGTGAGTTTGGGTCAGCAAAAGGCTTTGTCGCTTGTCATTGTGTGTCATTTATGGTCCACTTGCCAACCAATCGCAACAGCACTTTGCCCTGCAGAATTATTGACAGGCACCCTCGCACAAATTGGGGCTTGAAAACCACAACAGCAAGAAAAGAAATCTCCAGCGACTTAAAAGTTTTGCCACAGGCTAAAGAAACGATACATGGCTGGCTTGTATTTCTCCTGCAAGGCAGCATCTTCAATTTTTAGTTTCAGAGGGGATTTTTTTGAAAGTTGATAGTCAATAAAGAATCCAAGAGGAGAGGGTTCTTACGACCAAGTGGTCTATGGTTGCAAAGCGGAAAAAACAATAAAACCTCAGGCTGTTGAAGCCTTTTTTCTTGACTTTTTTTTATTGCCATCCATAATTCACTCCACGTCTGAGGCTCTGGGTTTAACTGAAGACATTTGATGGACGAGCAGTGCGATGTTTGCGCCAAATATCTCTTCTCCAACTATGAGGGGGGAAAATATATCCTATATTTTCTTGTCCAGGTCCAAGTGGGAGGACTTCACATTTCTCCAGGAGAAGTCCACATCCGCTCTGACAGCCTTCTCACGCTGCCCGCCATCATGAGCATCACTGCAGGAGGCGGGCTGCTCCTTGTGGTGGTGGTCATCGTACTGCTCGCTTACAGGCGGAAGTCGCATGAGAACGACTTGACACTAAAGCGGCTGCAGTTGCAAATGGACAACCTGGAGTCTCGAGTGGCTCTGGAGTGCAAGGAGGGTGAGGAATGCAAACGCGACAATGGCACCAAAAGCCTGACTCTTAGGAAAGTACCGTAAATTCCGGACTATAAGCCGCGCCTTTTTTCCAAAATTTTAAACCCTGCGGTTTATAGTCAGGTGCGGCTTATATAAGGATTTTTTTTCGTGATTTTTGTGATGACTTGATCACTTTTATACACTGCGGTATCTTGAAGAAAAAAACAACAACAAAAATACTATTTTGAAACACTACTATGGCTGCTGCTTATTTTGGCTGTGTTGCTTGTGACTATTATGAGCTTTAGTAGGAATGCACGCTAGGTGACCTGCGTCAAAGGGCTCTAAACCCTTCGTCACAGGCAATGTTTAGAAAGACATGTTAAAGTATGCTATTAAAACTTTAAAAAGGCTTTCTGTGAACGGTCTTTCTTTGTAAAAAAAAACGCGTGTGCACGTGCGGCTTATAGTCCGGTGCGGCTTATATAAGAAAAAAACTAAAATATCCCCCAATTTTAGCTGGTGCGGTTTATAGTCCGGTGCGGCTTATAGTCCGGAATTTACGGTAGTCATTTGTCAAGCATGATACATTTGGATTAAGACACTGACATTTTTATCTGCTGCTGAGTTGGGTTGTTACCAAGAGTCTTTTACAGGCAGCTTGTGATTGTCTGGCATGATGTCATCATGATAATTCCCAAAATACTGACGGTATTTCTGTGCTTTGCGAAGCCTTCGCAGAGCTGCAGACAGACATCAATGAACTGACAAGCGACCTGGACCGGGCAGGCATTCCCTACCTGGACTACCGCACTTATGCTATGAGGGTTCTCTTCCCTGGCATTGACGATCACCCTGTGCTCAGAGATCTGGAGGTGAGATTCGCCCAAGGTCACTCCCATCTCAACCTTGATTCACCGCCATACAATCGAGGAGACAGCTCGGCCGTCAAAGTGCTGTCAAACAGAGCGGCGTAAGCAAACGCGAGCTGGCGCTTGGCAGTTTGTCTTGGGATTGTTTCATGTCGCAGCAGCTGGTGGAATTTGCAGCCTCACCGACTCTCAGCAGCGCAGTCAAATCATCCGCCGCCACCGCCACTCCATCAAAACTTTTCAAAAGATATTTTTTGTAGTTATTTTAAGACACACTTGACATGTTTATCCCTGTAAAGGCTTGCTTATGCATTTTGGGGGAAACACCAAGCCTGTGTGAGCATTTAGAAGGATTTGGGATTAACAATGATTAATAAATCGGAGAGGTGTGATGGCCTTTTGCCCACGAGTGTCACAAGCGTCCGAACCAGTAAAAAAGCCCCATGTATGGAATCAAGACACTAAATGGTGAAAAACCTCCAAAATTGTCTATGGACATTCTTACACCTTTCCAGCAATTATCTTCAAGGATGTATAATCTCCAAAAATTCTTAAGAGAACACAGGCACCTCACAACATGACAAAGATGTCCATCTCAACTGATTACAACCACTATTCTCATGCAAGATGTTGTCATCTTCCTGAGAGATTTACCTTGCGATTTATCTCTGGCATAAATCAAAAGCTCTGAAAGGCTTCTGTAACCAATTCATGCTATTTCATCTAAAAAGGCCCGACGGGATGATGTGCGCAGGTGCCGGGGAGCGGACAGGCGAGCGTGGAGAAAGCCTTGAAGCAGTTTGCACAGCTGCTGAACAATAAAGTCTTCCTGCTCACATTCATTCGCACGCTGGAGATGCAACGCTCATTCTCCATGCGGGACCGAGGCTACGTGGCCTCTCTCATCATGACGGCGCTGCAGGGGCGGCTGGAGTACGCCACGGATATCCTCAAACACCTGCTCTCGGACTTGATAGAACGCAATTTGGAGAGCAAGAACCACCCCAAGCTGCTGTTGCGCAGGTAAATCAGTCTACTGCATTGAAGGGGAAATATCGTGAGAACTGACATTTCCCATTTTATATGATTTCTTATTTTAAAAAACGGAATATTTAAGTGTTCCAACAATCATGACACATTACTGACATATATTAACAAAGATATTGGGCCCTCCCTGGCCCCATTTGGTAGCCTATACCTGCTTCCGACTGGGGCGAACATTGAATTCAGAGTTTGTCCAAATTGTCCAACTCCCTGTCCAGTCTCTGACATCAGTCGTTGAGACTTTTCCATGTGTCCTGCGTCCACTACTTTACATTTCACAATAGCTTAGTCATTAACATGGCTTCTCCGACTACTCTTGATCTTCCTTCGGAGCTGGTGGTCAGACGTACTTGAAGCTGTTTTCACACCAAGGCAGATTGGTCGCTAAAGTGTAAAAAAATATAAATACTGTCGAAAACATTTATACCGTCTACCACGTAATTGCGGCACGGATCGACCCTTATAAGTATGCTAGTCTAACGAGGGCCATCCTGGGATGGAATCGTACACGCCTGTTTAAGCTCCACTTCTTTTTTAGCATTGATAATTCATCATGCATTGTTCTTTGGAGTCTAGACCCTTTCCATGCGCTTCTGATGGATGAGTAACTAGGTCAGGGCTAAGGCTTTTCAGATATGCCTAACCACCATTTCAGAACCCGAGATGTCGAAGCGCCTCAGCAGACAAGTGAAAGACAGTGACGGTTCCAGTGATGGAAAGAGTCAGGGCGGACTGCAACGGAATGACAACCTAATGGGGAAGAACGAGAAGAGCGGCGGCAGAGTCCTTGTCAGTCTGGCTTATCTTCCATGTGCCACTCATGAAATATTCGTCCACTGCTTCCGCTGTCACCTTTCTTCACACCTCTTCGGCTATATCCAGATTGTTTTCCCAGCGGCCAGGCCGGTCTGCTGAATACTTAATAACTCATTTCTTCACCTCAGGGGCTCCGTCAATCTGAAGCGGAGCTCATTAAAAACAAGCAAACACAGCGTGCAAAGACATGTGGACACATGTTCAAGCAGCCAAGTGGCGACGCATGTCCGTCCTTTCAGCAGAGGATGTCATTCCATCCAACTCTTGCTCTTCTTCGGCCCAGCGAATGGATTAAGGATATTATTTTCAGCCCACAGGCTCGGACACTGTCAGGCCCTGAAACGAACTGAAAACACTAAGATCCCTTTTTGCTTTGCAGAACTGAGTCGGTGGCGGAGAAGATGCTGACAAACTGGTTTGCCTTCCTACTCCACAAATTTCTCAAGGTAATAAAACAATTCTCGTACAACGAAGCAGGACACGTTACTATCAGTTCTGTACGTTTATATTTCATATCCCAGGTTTCAAATTTTTTAGTTTGAGAATGAATGGATTAGTGTTCAGTTCAAAACAGTTCAGAAAACAGGCAAAACATTTTCAGTTTTCCCAGCAGTCAACATGTTGATGTCATGAATGGCTTACCGTATTTTCCGGACTATGAGGCGCACCTAAAAACCTCAGATTTTCTGAAAAGCCGACAGTGCGCCTTATAGTCCAGTGCGCCTTATATATGGACCAAATTCCTAAATTTAAACTGGCCCGAAGCATTGTGTCATGAAATCAATCATAAGTGGCCCGCTGAAGACTATGAATCATGAAACAAAAAAAATCTATGGATCATTATTTTGTGATTATAAAGTAATTTGTTGCGTCTGAAGATGAAATAAAAAAGATAAAATGGAGAATGGGTTTAAGGGTGCGCCTTATAGTCCAGTGCGCCTTATATAAAGACAAAGTTTTAAAATGGGCCATTCATTGAAGGTGCGCCTTATAGTCCGGTGCGCCTTATAGTCCGGAAAATACGTAGTTTTCCTCAAACACACGTCTGATATCACATGATTCAGTCAATGTTGAGAAGCTCATCATCTCATCTCACCTCACCTATTTCCTTTCCTTTTCTATCTCTTCTGCCTGTCTTTTTCCCTCACACCCCTCGGTCTAAAACCAAAAGGAGTCTGCCGGAGAGCCCCTCTTCATGCTGTTCTGTGCCATCAAACAGCAAATGGAGAAGGGACCCATCGACGCAATCACCGGCGAAGCGCGCTACTCCCTCAGTGAGGACAAACTCATCCGCCAGCAGACGGAATACAAGACGCTGGTGAGTGACAAAGGCAAAACTAAATCACAGCATTCAGATTTCGGTGGTTCACATCCAGGCTCGTTTCACACACGAGACGGAATTTACAGAGTAGAAAGAAATGACAGAAGCACAAGCGCAGGCAAGCGATATAAAAGTGACAATGAAAACTGCTACTGCTTTTCATTTGAGTCTACTGCCAAGGTTAGCGAGACATTTCGATAAGAATTCAAAAAGTATCCTATCTAGGTGCTGTGGGCTTTTCTTTCTCTCAAGAAATGAGTCATTGGCCAAAGCAAAGGTCTGGGTTTGCATACTTACTAAATGGCAAATAATGACAGAGAAAGAGGATGAAATTATCCCGAGTGCCCAAGTGGTTCCGGCGGTAATTCGGCAACGTTTTCGCAATGTTGATACGGTCTGATGGCTTGCTTAATATGAGTCTGGCTCTTCGCTCCATCAGTAGAACTAACTTTTCCCCAAGGCTTAAAGTTTCCGCTGGCGACAGGATGACACCTCTGTGATCACGGTGTCAGGCAGTCGGCGAGTGTCTCATTACTTGTTTAAAGCCACTGCCAAAGCTGCGCAGCCACATCCCGGAGGTGTGAAATTACATTTCCGCCCCTGAGATCTCCTCCATCGGGACACTCTGAAGAGGTGCGGCTAATGAAAAGGACTTAGCCGGGGAGTAATAGCCGCCTTTTTCTGCCCTGTCTCGGCCAGACGCTGAGCTGCGTGAATCCAGACAACGAGAACAGTCCAGAGATCGCCGTCAAGGTGCTCAACTGCGACACCATTAGCCAGGTGAAGGAGAAGATCCTCGACGCCGTGTACAAGAACATGCCCTGCTCCCAGCGACCGCGGGCAAACGACATGGACCTTGGTGAGAATCCTGGACACTCGAAATTCCTCCACTAGACCTTCTTGATGCGTAAGCATTCATAATTTCATAGTATTGGTGCAAGTCTACATAGTGTATGGTTTGAGGTTCCATTTTAAAATGCACAAAAAAATTCTTCAAGGCACACACAAATACTACTGTACAGTTTATATGGTCGTTATTTTTTTCAGAAGAAATGAAGCAACCTAGACACCATGTCGCTAGTTTTTTTGCCAAGTACAGCAACGATGGAGTCAATTCGTAGTTGTGAGACCACATCTGAATTTCGGAATTGATTTTCTCGCCACCCGCAGAGTGGCGTCAGGGCAGGACGGCACGTGTGGTTCTCCAAGATGAAGACATCACCACTAAGATCGAGGGTGACTGGAAAAGACTCAACACGCTACTCCACTACCAGGTGAAGAAAAAAAAAAAACATTCCAATGGAACCAGCCGAAAGAATCTGTGCCCTGATTTAGACGTCTTAAGCATTTCTAAAGATTTTTTTCCTTACAGTAGGGGTTAAACAAGCCGATAACGTACACCCGTTATCATTTAGCACCGTGCCGGAACAGAAGTCAAAAATTCCAACATTACAGGTGACAGATCGCTGCGTGGTGGCTTTGGTGCCCAAACAGATGTCGTTATTCAACATCCCGTGCTCGGCCAGCTTCCCGAGAAGTATCAGCAGATACGGTCAGTACTGTCAATCAATTACAAATAGATGTGTACGATATTATGGCAACAACATCATTTCTAGTCATGCAGCAGTATTTGTCCCTTCAAACAACGTTGAACTGACAAGATGAAGCTAAATTCAAAATCAACTGAGGGATTCTGTTGACATGGTTGAAACTTTTGAATGGTGCCGAGTAAGAACTCCGACACGGTCTAATCGAGAAATCCCATCGCTACAATAAAGTCAATGAGACCATTCAAAGAGAACAAAATGTCAACTGTTGCTCCAGGCGTGGATATCCCCTTCCGCTCCACGCCCACCAGCCCTGACAGCCCACACTCCCGTGTGCCCATGCTGACCCCCGACTTGGAGAGTGGGGTCAAAGTTTGGCACTTGGTCAAGAACCACGAGCACGGAGACCAGAAGGAAGGCGAGAGAGGCAGCAAAATGGTGTCGGAGATTTACCTTACCAGGCTCCTGGCGACAAAGGCAAGTATCACGAATAATTTAATTTATCGCGTTTTTTTTCATAGTTTGGGTGGGGGGGGGGCGACTTATACTCAGGAGCGACTTATATACATATATATGTTTTTTTTCACTTTTTTGGGCATTTTATGGCTGGTGCGACTTATACTCCGGTGCGACTTATAGTCCGAAAATTACGGTACTATTTTTTTTTTAATTTTCATGATTTGTGCTTCCATTTTATCTCTTTATGTATACATTTCTTAGACATTTTAAAATGGTAAAACCTTTCCATTATGTGGCAATATTATATGAATTCCCTCATTGGATTGACTTATTTCAATACATTTGCACTTAATGTTGACAAACCGCAGGGCACGCTGCAGAAATTTGTGGATGACCTGTTTGAGACGCTGTTCAGCACCGTCTGCCGGGGCACAGCCCTGCCGCTCGCCATCAAATACATGTTCGACTTTCTGGACGAGCAAGCCGACACGCACGGCATCTACGACACGGATGTGCGCCACACTTGGAAGAGCAACTGGTGAGTGGAGTGTTTTTCAAGTGATCCTCCACTGGTAAATTATGAACAGCAGGAACACTTCTATGGGCTAATTTACATGCACGGAGGACAGCGAGGCCTCGTTTGCCTGCTCACACTCGTCTTTAAATAAATATTTCGATTTAAATCCTCTCCACAAAGCTCGACATAGATCCGTATTTGTTCCACACTATTTCCTTTTTGGACGTGCAGCCTTCCCCTACGCTTCTGGGTGAACGTGATCAAGAACCCGCAGTTTGTCTTCGACATTCATAAGAGCAGCATCACCGATGCCTGCCTGTCCGTGGTGGCCCAAACCTTCATGGACTCGTGTTCCACCTCCGAGCACCGTCTGGGCAAAGACTCCCCCTCCACCAAGTTGCTCTACGCCAAGGATATCCCGCACTACAAAAGCTGGGTAGAAAGGTAGGATTTGTTTTTTCTTCAATGTGTCAATGAACAGCTCATAAAAGAAAGAGCAGCCAGATGATTTCAAAGGATGTGGGTGGGACACGGGCGATCGAACAGGGTTCAATTAAAAATGAATGTAAACATCTCAGCATTATGTTACCGTAATTTCCGGACTATAAGGCGCACCTAAAAACCTCACATTTTCTGAAAAGCCGACAGTGCGCCTTATAGTCCAGTGCGCCTTATATATGGACCAAATTCCTAAATTGAAACTGGCCCGAAGCATTGTGTCATGAAATCAATCATAAGTGGCCCGCTGAAGACTAGGAATCATGAATCAAAAAGACTATGGATCATTATTTTGTGATTATAAAGTCATTTGTTGCGTCTGAAGTTGAAATAAAAAAGATAAAATGGAGAATGATTTGATTTGGATTCAAAATCTGACATGATGCATTAAGGGTGCGCCTTATAGTCCAGTGCGCCTTATATAAGGACAACGTTTTAAAATGGGCCATTCATTGAAGGAGCGCCTTATAGTCCGGTGCGCCTTATAGTCCGAAAAATACGGTACTTATCAATAGCATTGCTTTTACGCATGTTGCAACATGTTCAATGATACTGTTGGCTTGATTCAACGAACGTGGTTGCCTGATATTCAAGTTCTAAAACGCGATGACCCAAACCTGTTTAAAAACACCAATTATCCCGCTCTAGCGCCTCCGATGTAAATCAGCCTCTACGGACGCGTACTACTCGAAGGCTATGTCTGACACAGAGAGCACGCATGTCCCCTTTCAGGTACTACGCCGACATCAACCGCCTGCCTGCCATCAGCGATCAGGACATGAATGCCTATCTGGCTGAGCAGGCGCGCCTCCACTCCAGCGAGTTCAACGCCCTCAGTGCACTCCACGAGATCTACAGCTACGTCAGCAAATACAGCCAGGAGGTGAGGACGAGTGTGCCGTCAAGTTGCATCTCAGCTAACTTTGACCACTGACCAGCCTTGGACCGAGTTAATGTAGTTAGCTAAGCTTAAACTTTCCAGTCAGTCTCCATGGGAACTAGGCAGCTGGCAGACTGGTTGGTGCAGTGTTGCCTCCCACCACAGCCATTGGCTGGACACCATACTTGCTGCATGCATGTGTGCTCTCTGATAAGAATTGGCAAACATGTTCAATGTATTGAATATAAAAAAAAAAGCATAAACATGCCAAATTAGAACAACGCCAGTCATACAAATATAAACACCAATGTTGGGATGTTCACAATGATGAAAGAAATGTTGGCTTCATTTTAGAACGGGCTAATCTGGTTTCACTTTGTGATCTTGCTAACTGTTTGTGTGTCCCTGTGTGTGTTTGTGTTAGATCACGGAGGCGCTGGAGCAGGACGAGCAGGCCCAGAAGCAGAAGTTGGCATATAAAGTGGAGCAGATCATCTCAGCCATGTCTGCCGAGAGCTGAGACGTACGCCGACATACGTACATACGCACACGCGCCGACGCACACATGCTGTACACGCCGACACACAATACAAGCATACGCTGAGGTGGCGAGGAGGAGGTGGAAGAGGAGGAGTAACATGGGCTCAGCAAGTGCAGTCAAACGTGGACGCACATCATGTTTATGTCTGCCGGAGAGACTAATGTATGCAGGGATGCTTGCAAACTTTATGGACCTAGTGCAAATGACGCACACGAAAACGTGCATTCACCAAGAAAACACCCACGGACAGCCGATCATTCCAAAGCATGATGTTTGTATTCAATGCCATTCTCTTGCAACACGCCAGCATCGTCTAAACGTTCAAACTGTCCTGAGGAGCGGCCATCACGCTTCGTCTCAGAGACAACTCATCTCCAAAAGATCAACAAATGGAGGAGCTTTTGTTGACTAATAATAGCAGACTGTCGTGACCAAACGTACGCCTCAGCATGGCAGGCTGGACGCCGCTTAAGCATTTGGCCAACAGCAGGTTCACGCTGTGTATATTACCAAATGTGGATTTTAATTTCCATGCATCCAACTATTTTCTATTCTACTTGTCCTTATTAGTGAAAAGGGGGAGCCTATCCCAGATGACTGGGCGAGTGACTGGTTGGCAGCCAATGAAAGGGCACACAAAGAAAAAAAAAGAAGCTTTTCACTCTCACAACAATGAACAATTTAGAGTCTTCACAATGAACTAACTGGTCACCAAATCAATCACAGGATACAAATAGTGACAGACTTCTAATGACGGTGAGAATGGAACCGGAAGTCAGGCATGTGAACCAAGACACCATCACCCATGGACGATTTTAATTCTCCCATGAGCCTTAGATGCATGTTTTTCAAATGAATCCAGAGTACCCAGAGAAAATCACGTCATGAAATCTCGTGAGACCTTTATTCTCAATACTACATCGGCTCCCTCTTGTGGTAGGAGAAGGCATCACTGCCCAAGTCCAGTTCAATTGTGTTTAACTTTTAGGTTCAATACATTTGCATTTAATCCTCACAAACTGTTCATTTAGGTACATGTTGTTACTTTAATGTGCAATGCATTTGAATCGAATCATCAAGTATATATATATATTTTTAATTCTCACGTATTCCAGCACAGTGTGAAGGAGCAAAGCCACGCAAGCATGCAAAGGCCAGAGCAGAGATTCAAACTAAAAACCATGCTAATCACAAATCGCTAATCACTGCCCTGTTGTATGACCCGCAAAATGGAAATGTATCATTTTCTGTTTTCAGACGAGAGAAAGTGCAAACACGGACCATGCAAGCCAATTTCAGGAATATTCTCACAGTGACATTTTGCATTCATATTACTCCATGTCCTTGCATAAAATACAGATTAACTGAAAAAAGGGGACATGCAGTGCTCTATAGCACACCAATTCAGTCATTGATAAGTGGAGAACAAATTGAACTGCAGGAAAAGGTGAAAATATTCACCCTGCAAGCTTCTACTCCTTTTTTGTAATCAGTCATTGTTTACATTCTACTTGAAATACATCAAGTGTGTGTGTGTGTGTGTGTGTGTGTGTGTGTGTGTGTGTGTGTGTGTGTGTGTGTGTGTGTGTGTGTGTGTGTGTGTGTGTGTGTGTGTGAGAAAACGACACCTGTCGCTCCTGTGAAGAAATATGGAAAGATTAAGTCGAGTGTCGGTGGCTGTTGGACCGATAAATCCAGTTTAATAAAAGTAACCTAGACAACAGAGCTCGTGAACGGGCTGCAGAACTAATTTTGGAGCGGCTTGCATGGCAGAGAGCTCCCGCCGGATCTATGATGATGGATGTCACGCGCGGTGGGCTCATTAGCCCCTCGTTGTAAATTCGACCCGTTCTGCCGCCTGACTGCACTTCACTCGCTTCGCATCCCGCTGGTCTCCATCTTTAATTGTGTAATTCACTTTATTTATTTGTACCCGACTGCTGGTGGTCATTTTTGCTGCTGTATTTATAGAGTGCCATATAGAAACTTATCACAAAGAAAGTGTCAGTTTCGGTTCAGTTCACAATGCACCAAACTGTGACAATGACCAATGTCTCGGTGTGCTCCATCACGCTTGTCCATGTGGAGGGCTTCTTTTATTTTTCTTGATCCCCCCACCGTCAATTTAAAACAAAAAGATGAGAAAAAAGAAAAAAGCCTCCATTTCCTGTTAAATGTTGAAATATGACAAAGGACCCATGTGTTTTATGTGTGATTTGATAAGTTATAAATGTGTCGTGCAATAAACTGTCGGATGTGTTTTTTTAAACGCTATATTATTGTATAAATATTGTACATAGAAAACACTCCTATTTTGCAAGCAAAAGATTCACTTTTTACTGTTGTTATAAATTAAACTGAACAGCTGAGCATTGTTGCCTGCTTTCTTTTGTGAGACCTACCAAAAAAAAAAGCAACATACTATAAAACAGAGGGAATAGAATGTCCACTCAGCTTCTCTGCTTCATTCAAAAGCCAATCTTAGTGCTGACACGCTTTATGTCTGACTATTTGGCGTGCGGATTCACTTGGGCAAAGGATAATTGAAGGTATAATGTGTCAGCTAGATTTGTTACATGTCCACCAAATCTTACGCTGCCACTCGACTGAAATTACAACAGGACATGAATGAGATAGTGGACTATCATGGTTTCTGGAAAGTCAATTGGAAGTCACCTCCTTTGAAGTAATGGAGAATGGTTATTAACGAGGACAAATAGCTAAATCCGTTGGAAGGTAGATTCCTTTTTTTTTACTCTAATCTTTTCGTGGAAGTGAAATTTCCTTGATGACTCGGGGGCTAAATAAACAAACAGCAATTGTTTTTCAAATGTTAAGCGACGCGGCTGCGAGTGACGGGAATTCATTTTGATGACAAACAACTCATGGCGCTTAAGGTATGCCGCAGTGTCACAACAGAAGAGCAAAAGCTTGTAAAACAAATTATGAAATCCCTTTGAATTTTCTGAGTGATGAACAATTTCCCGGGGGAGAAAAGAATCATTTGCTAGACTGTACTGTGACAATATTTGCTGTGGCATGTGAGCAGTGTATAAGGACTCCTCCACATTTGCTATAAGGAATTCATTATTTATGTTTATCCCTGGAGGCAAACACAGCATTGGGGAGTGACTGAGTGGTTTGCGTGAGAATTCAGAACTCCCAACCTGCGTGGCAATGGAATTTTAACTTGCATCCACATTCCATTGCACTCTCTCGGATTTTCCCAGACAGAAGGTTGGGAATATTCCGTTTCACAGAAGGAAGAGAGAATTTTCAGTTGACTTAAAATTGACTTTATATTCTCTGGAGTGCCTGTGTAAAACTAAACAAAGCAAATCTTTTATTAGCACCCTAGTTGGTTCTGAATTTTGCTGGACTGTGAAATAAAGTTGCAATTAATTGACCTACTACTACCACCAAATCGGGTTTCTTGGGGCCCAAGTCAAAAAGGTGAGATGTACAAGGGCCAAACACAATAACTTCTATTCAAGAACTTTTGCTTTCCTCCCGACGGGGTATAATTGGCCTTAGGGAGAAAGCGTAGTAGGACATAGATGTGACTATCCTGCACATAGCAGTGAAAGAAAGGGCCATACTTTCTTCAAATGGAACCCAGGGGCAGCAAACACAATGAAAATAGCAGGGGCCCCAAAATCGAACCCTGTGGCGCACCATAGGACAACGGGACTCAGATCATTCAAGCACAAACACAAAAAGTCCTGCCTGCCAAATACGACCAAAACCATTCTACCACTCATGGCCACCCGGTGCTGCAAATGATTCTGTGGTCCACCATATCAAACGCTGTAGTCAGGCCCAACAAAACAAACCGCACGGTCTCCAGTGAAAATTGGCCAAGAGGGTGTCATTAAAAACATGTGCCATGGCTCACTCTGTGCTATGCAGCATCTTAAAAGCTAGCTGGAATACAAAAATCAACACCTCGATTTCGATTTCATTTTTTTTTTAATGTATACAAACTCAAACATCAAGGATGACTATAGCAATTGCACGGAGGCCGCTACCAGCAGAAGGTGCTGTTGATTCAGTCTCAACAAGTTTGCTGGTTAACAAAGCGGCGATAAACATAAGGCCTTGAGGAGTTTTTATCGTGATCAGGACAACACAATGAATGTATAAACAGACACTGACAAAGAAAACCTCCATCTTGTAAACACACACATCGCAGCTCTTTGTTTTGTCTCTCCTGTACAATTAAGCTTTACATTGCCTGAAGCTTTGCCCCAACGCATCCCGGAGGCTGCTGAGGTCTGCAAGCGTCAGCCTCCCGCTGCTCTAATTAAATATGCATGCTGCATTGTCAGGCTGCACACGATCAAACGGCCCGTACGCCCAGTAAGTGTTTGTTCTTGCCAAGGACAAGAGCCAGATGTCCAAATAGGGAAATAGAAAATTCCCAATGGATCCACCGGACAATTCTCCGAGTGATCAGAATGCTGACAATTTCCTGGCCGGATCTATTTAACAAGCTAATCGACAATGACGCTTTATCGGCCCAAACACCTTTGCCCCTTTTGTCCATTCCCATTAGGGAACTAATCGGTGACGTCATGGGACTTTGTCTAGCAACGCCATTGTGAAAGTACATGCAGATGCTCGAAATTCAATGCAGTTAATTCAAGTAGGGATGGAGGGAAAGGGGAAAGTGCATGGAGATGGTTGACTACTGCCATCCTGTGGGTAAAAATATAGCAATGAAGGAAGCAGCTACAGCATGAGCACAGCTGTTTACATTCCCAAGGAGGTTGTGTGTCTTGTGCTTATAGCGAAGGGTCGTGCAGGTCCCAAGGACTGACATCCTCATGATGAAAGGAACAGTCGCTTTCCAAGTTTATGATTGCCTCACTTCCGTCCTCCGACCTGCGCACTAAAAGGGTCATCACCGCTTGTACCAGACAGAGAGGTAATGGTCACATTAGTCCCACGTCTCCTTGTCGACCCATTTCTCAGACACTCCTTCCTTCCCTCTAGAAATCACTTCAAGAAGCAGCCAATCAGGAAACTCTGTGGGATTTACAGCTCTTATTTTTTTGTGTCAAAAAAAAAAAGCCACATTACAACACATATGCTTGGCCGCATTGTTTGTTGGAATATATTAAATCAAATTAAAATGTTTATTTTCAGACAGATAATGTAAAGTGTTGTACTGGGTGGCCAGGCCGTACTCTTCCCACCAAATGACATTTGGAGAGAGTGGCTGTTTTATAACTTCCTGTGGAAAGCTTCTGCCGAACGCTCCCAAATATTCCACCAGCAAAATGCGGAGCACACACTTTGCTTACCAGATAAAAGAGTTAAGATTTATAGGAGGAGCAAAGTTACTGTACGGTAGAAAGAGTCGCGACGCTGCGGAAAAAAAATCAGTTGGGGACATACGCCGCAGGTTTTTAGCTCTTAAGAAGTCAGTCAGGTAGAGTTGACATTTAAAGCGGTTTAATAGGGTAAGTCTATAGTTTAGCTACTATCCTTTGAAAGTTACCCAATAAAAGTATCATTTTGCAGTGCTTGAGGGCTTAGACATTTTATAGACTTTGGACAGCTTGACATGCCCTTAAGAGTTTCTTATTGGATATTTAAAAGAAACAGGAGAAGTTTTTATTTTTATTATGTCTTGAACAATTTGAAATTGTGACGGTATATAAAGCTGGGCCAATGGAGAGTCATGCTTCATTACCATGGCAACCAAGGGTGGAGCTGTGAGGAGATTGCCCACTGCACTACATGTACTAATGAATCTCAAAGTAATGGGACTAATTATGACATTTTAATTATTGTAGCTAACGATGGAGCGATGGATAGCATTATTCTAGGTTTCACATTTGCTCTGGCCTCCCTGAATGGAGTTTGCCTGTCTTCCCTTGAGCTGAGGTGGCATTTTTCCAGGTTACCTGGCTACCACCACGTTCCAGAAACATGCATATTAAGTACACAGAGAAATCTAAATTGTCCAGAGGTGTAAACAGTTGTTTGTCTATATGTGCCCTGTGATTGGTTGACACCCAGTCCAGGGCGTCCCCCCATCTCTCGCCAAGTCAGCGATAGGATCCACTGAAATGACCCGTGACCAGAATGAGACGCGCAATAGGAAACTGATGATGTATGGAAAATTGATGTCGTTAACTGGTGAAGTGTTGTCATAAATCAATTGAATTAAAAGCAGAGCATAATAGTGGATCCTCGCAATTCAAATGCTTCAGCGGTGAAAGAATTACACCCAGGAATTCAAAGAACAAAAACCCTCAGCCCAAAACCAAACCTTCTATTTTCTTTGTTGGCAAAATTGTAATCATGACAACATCATTTGAAAAGACATCTGACAAGCTACTATTCTCTAAGAGGGACAACTAAACCGAAACCCAAAGAAATCCTGACTCCTGCGACTGTTTGTTTTTGGATCCTAACAATCCGCTGTAATCGCAAAGGCTTGCCTCCCAATCAGCTCTTGGCCGTTTCATCAAAAGCTCTTCTGTGGCGCGAGACCACGTGGCCATGACTTCACTCCCCATGACCCTGGTGATGGTTCGCTGGTTGGCATTCCATTTGACATTTTGAAATCCTCCCAACAACAAGACTTTTCACTAATCCATCATTCTCAAAACTATTTTCATTCCTGCCTTCAAAACATCAACTATTTGTTGTTTTTGTCTTTTCTATAACAACCCCAAACATCTAGAAGAAGTCTGAAAAAGGAAGTGCACCTAAATGATGCATGAAATGACTGGCGCGTACAATGTAAATGACATGTAAATTCCTGGTGGACCCAGTAAAAAGTCCCAGTAAAAAGTCCCACTCAGGACTGAAATTGAAATACGGGTACAACATGGTGACTCGGCATAATTTATGTTTTTTTTTTTTGCCATTTAATGGAAACTTGAATATATTATTGATAACCTCATCAGACTTGCCAAAATGCCAATTACTGCAACAATGGCCATTATATAAAGTTCTTGGCAAAGACAAGAGGTTGTAGACGAGAGAGAGACGTGTGTGGCATAAAAACAAGCAAGAAAGTCAACGAAGACAAGAGAGGCCAAGGAAATAAAAGTCATTACACACTTACAAAGGTCTGGATTTGGGGTTTTGTGGGCTTGGCTGCACCCAAAGAGTATTCCTTGTGAGAAAGTGCAAGCACATTGCAAACATTTCTCCCGAGACAATTCCGAAATGCATTTCTAGTATACGCGCTTTTACACAACTGTGAGAAATCACATTTGGCTGAAGTCCACTTTAAAAATGTAACCGCAATGTCAAAAAATCATGGAGATGACCGGCTGATACTCACAGACTGTTGTGGAAAATGTATAGCGGCTAATTGGAAAAGAGCTTCCATGTTTGAAAACAGATGTGCAGAAAAGGTCGTACTATTGACGGATAAGGCCTAAAAGCTTCCACGTGGTAAACATTATCTGTCGTGTGTGCTTAGGATCCTTTGTTGCTTTCCAGCCGTGTGACCAACCCGACACTCGTTCGAGTAGATCGGGTTATTCGGTTCGCTAATCCAAAGCCTGTGGTTAGACATCAATATCTTGATCATGATCGTCCCGTCATTTCCGAACGCATCAACTAGCCCACTTTAGTTTCATATTTATAACTAGCATTCTGAAGGTAAACATGACTACTATGAAAACAAGTTGAACATCTCTAGCGAAGAGGGACAAAGCATCTGAAGGAGCTACAGTTCCTGGAGATGAGGGATGATTCCGGCTCCATTTGCTTCAATCCGACAGTAAGGCGTGATTGACGAGGGCTCAAGCAATTGCAATACTTAACACTCTAATGCAGTGCTTCTCAATTATTTTCTGTTACGCCCCCCCCTAGCAAGAAGAAAACTATTCGCGCCCCCCCTTCCCCACCGTGACTATCCTAACTTGTCTTGTAAGTCGTAAAATGTTGCACTGTCGCAAACGTCACAGAAGTAACAATGAGAGCGCCACTGCCCCCTGCTGTGAAGATTCGCAATTACACTTTATTCTAGTACTGCCAAAAAAAAAGCCTGTTCCCCAGAGTCACACGCGCCCCCCCAGATATAGCACCGCGCCCCCCAAGGGGGGCGCGCCCCACTATTTGAGAAGCACTGCTCTAATGAATGTTTTCCTGGGGTGACGTGACTGCCGCCGTCCAGCTGCGGCTGCCGTAATCGGCACGCCGTCGCTTTGCGGCTGTGTGTGTGTTGAGCAAAGCTCATCTGAAGTCACAGTGAGAGGCCAATTGGACACCTCAGCGCCCCACTGTTTGAGCTTGGGCTTTGGGTAGTGGTGGCGGACAAAATGGGGAGATGGCGATGGTCAGCTTTTACGAACTGTTGTCTAGGAGTGTGGGATTTTTTTTTAACACGTCATTTGACATACTTTCACTAGTGCTTCCAGATGTGTTAGAGCATGAGAAGTGAGAAAATTATTTTCACTTTGGCTGGGTTTTTTTTTTTTTAGAGCTCCTCTTCAAAAGCGTGGAATATTTAAACAGATCCTGTGGTGTCTTCACTCATGCTACTGTCCGCCGTTGATGGATAGCCTTTTGTTGACTGCTGCTAGCTTCGGGCGAAAGAAATGAATAAATGCAATCAGCATAACACAGAGTCGCATCTTTGTTTCCAATGTGATATTGTGCTCAGCAGTCCGTCTCCGTAAGCCTGTTAAAGAGCGGAGCGTCCCGGCCTTTTGTCAACAGTCACCTTTCATTGTGTGTTGGATTACTGCCCCCCCCCCCCCCCCCTCCAGCGGGGTTCACACGTCTGTCTGGCAGTGGTTTTCTACATCACTAAACAAAAAAAAGAAATTCCCCAAATGTAGAGCACTTTTAATGTCTAAACGTAAAAGGTATTCGAGGAACTTTTCTTAAACACTCGGATTCCGAATTTGAGTCTATGCAGCTCACGCACAACATCTGCCTTGCTTCATGGGAAGGGGCGTGGCCGGAGAGGAAGGGTTAAAGAAACCAGCAGGAAGACGGGTGCAGGGCTGGGCCTCAACAAGGGAGGGAGGGAGGGAGGGAGGGCTGTATAAAAGTGACAGAACACAAGTGGTGCTTTATCCATCCTGCTCCGGCCGGGTAAGAGGAAACCTTAAACCGCTGCTGAACCAGCTTTCCTTCTATTTTTCCCTCCATTTTTCACCAGCGCCGTCAGACCCTGTGCACATGGCAGCAGCATCTCCTCAGAGAGCAGGCCCACCCTCCAGCATGCTGGCCTTGGCATTCCTCCTTCTCATGATCGGTGAGTAATACATTTCAATGGTACAAAGTGGAAAAAAAGTTTGTTCAACAAGTTCAGCTGCAGTGAAAGCAGAGTGGGGGGTGGAGAAGTTTGAATGGTCTTCTAGTTTGAATCCAGGATTTAACCCTACGATGTTTCTCATCCCTGGAATGCAAATCCTGATGATGTACAGTTTGCTTTCATTAAAAAAAAAAAATGTTTTGGGGTAATGGCTTTTTTGAGCCTCAAGATGTGGTGCGCCAAAGCAAACAAAGAGATCATCTCAGCCGTCATTGTGGGATCTCAAGTGAGACATTCAAGTTGACTGATGGAGTTGAACTATCTGGAAAATTGGAGCAGCTCGCATGCTCAAGTTGAACTGAAGAAATGATATAAAAGTTGTTCCAAGTCGACGTAACGGCAGCTTCATTTATTTTCCTCTGCAACATCTTAGGGTGACCTCATGCTCAGTTTCGTCACCAATCCTTGCACAATCAATTTTGGCCCTTCATCTTTTTTTTTTTCCTTCAAAAGCTACTTCTCATTCATCTCATTTCACAGAGTCCCTCCTACTTTCCCAAAGCCGCCACCAAATAAGGAAATAAACACCTTTTAAGTTTCTCTGTAATCAAAGCCCTTTCCTCAAGTGGAGCTCCAGCCAGGCAATTTAAACTCCACTTTTCTCATCAATCATAACATGAAAGAGCTGGAATAAAATGCAACAAAGCCAAATCAGTCTTTCATATCAAATTGGAGCTAAGAGCAAACTAAACCTCCTGTGTTGCGGCCTTACATTAATCGCACATGAGATGACTTCATTCAAAGCTGGTGTCTTCAACAGCTCATGAGCTCATCCAGATAGAGAAGTGTTGAAAACCAAAAAAAAATGCAGAGATGAATGGCCCAGCCATCAAATATCATCGAAATGGAAACTCCTCAAGTGTTGCTTTACATTTGAAGCAAACATCTGCTTCCTGACCTGGATTCAAATAACCAAGTGAATTGTTGTGTCAATTTGGGCAACTGGAGCTGGCCTGCATTTTATGGAAGCAAGAAAGACTTAGCTGAGATTTATAAGCCTTCCAAAGTGGAATGGTGACCGGGACAAATGGAGAGAGAGAGAGAATTTTGGTAACATAATGAACAGGCCCTCATGGGAAAACTCCTGCGGTAAAAAAAAACATTCAACAGGCTTCTCGTGGAAAAATGGGGACATAAATCAAGGATATTTCTCGTGTTTGGCTAGACCACCTAACATATTTCACCACAACACAATATAAGTTTTGTGTGCACTGTGAAGTGGTTTTAGGGCGGCTCTTCAGTCCGGCAGCGGACCCAGCCTAACGTTCCTGCCAAGCTAGGAGCATGTAATTATGTTAATCATTGTTTGTATAGCCTCTATAGAAGTAGGAAATGTAGTCAAATAGGCATTATAGCATCAGTGTCATTCATTGACTTCCCAGTCAAGTACATACTGAGAACTGTTTGGGAGACATCTTGGGTAAAAATGATTGGAAATGCAAGTTATGGTTCAGTTAATTGTTTTTTTTTTAGACTTTTCATTGTTCCCAAAATAATTTTACCTTCCCACTTTTTACTCGAGACCTCCTGTCGATTGGTCGCTTTAATTGCCAATTCCATGTTGGAATGGAAATGTTCCCGGTAGACTGGGAAGACGATGTCAGCATTAATGTCAGCATTCAGCAGCATCATGCATTTCGGTGCACTTAAATCATTGACCAGTTACAAGCTGATGTGCTGGTTCCTGTACTTGATGGCGCTATTGCTTTCCTGTTTACATAACCCACAGTGGAACATAACCATGTTAGGTGTTTAGCAGTCGAGCAGTCTTTCAATTCCGAAAGTCAATCCCATACAAGTTGAATTTGTTTCGATGAGCAAGCTCGTAAATCCAAACCTTTGTATCAGATGATATCCTACTTATTGTTCAACGTTTACATATAACTATTTGGTACACTATTCAGAGAAAGGTCTACTGTCCCCAAAACGTACAATGGGAGCTGAACTGGTGGACAAGATTATTTTAATCCAACTAATTCATGCATGCTTTAAAGTTGTAAACATGGACGGCAAGTTGATGGCAATGTTAACCGCTTATAACACTGCTTCGAAATCTTTACACGGACTAAGTGCACTCCCTCCAGGAGTCTTAATGGCTTGTTAGAGGAAACACCAGCCCTAATAGTTACCTTTCTGATAATGCACGACCTCTCAAATTCCTTCATAGTGTGCAATCAATACATCTGCGGAGGCGGGCCCATCCCTCAAACTTTTACCTGCGCACAATCGAACCCAACTCGTCTATTCGGAACAATTCAAAGGCAAATGTGAGCGTGTCGACCGCAAAGGGGGATGGTGAGGTCCCACAGCCAATTGAAAGCAGATGTCACGTTTCCTGATTGGGGCCCTCGAAAAGCAGGCACGGCACTTTTGATAAGCGGCTCTCGGGGTCGGGTCAGCTGCAGCTGGGCAGCAGCGGGTGAAATAGGCGCCGCTTATACCGACCTGATTGAAAGCCCGTTGTTTTTCTGCCAAGGGGAGAGAAGGGGACGGCCATCAATCGCTCTGACACAAATGAAGGGAAGGGAAGAGGGGGTGGGGGTATTCGGCATAGCCAAGATACTGGGGGTCAGCAGCCTGTTGTTTCAAAGAGGGTAGAGTTGCATTTCACCCAAAGGGGCGAGGCACTGGTGTCACATTCCTCCACATGTTCTTAACTCTACGACTTGGCTTGATTTGGAGGAACGGGATATGAAATGACATTGACTTCTTATTTAATGAATAGGTGTCAAAAGGTAGTTCCGTGAACTGGACTTTCTGAAGAGTAAAGAGGGAGGGACGCATCTTCAAAAGATGGACATCAGCTCCGGTCACACAACTTGCCATGCTGGATAAAATGGAAGACAGCATGGCGCCACCAAATGTTACGCTGATTAGTTAAGGCCACCACGGTGTAAATTTACATCTTTGTAAAGACGGAAGCCTTGATGCGTACAAGGACGGTGTTGTCCCTTTTGTTCCGCGTAATCTCACTGGAAAGGTCAAGTTTTTGACTAACGGTGACCCACAGCCAAGCACGGCGTGACCATTTTAAGCAACTATATTAGGCCATCCGTCACGTCTTTAAGCGAAGCTAAATCATGGCATTCGCACGTATAGCATGAAGAAAACATCTGCTGGGAACAGAGAGGTCTTTATTGAAATGGTCACAGTGAGTCACAACGGCTTCACTGTTGACAATAAGCTTTCAAATCGCCATTTTGGTGGCAGTTGGAAAAGCTAAACGGTAGAAATCTTGGAAAAAGAAGAGGGCTTTGTGCCATCCGTCACACAATTAAGATGAGGAGAAATTTTGGAATGATGTTGGTCCAGTCAAGAATGCAGATGCTTATTTTTATTTGATTATTTGGCCAAAAGGTGATGTAAATGGGAAGAAGCCATGTTTAATAGCAAAGAAAGGTAGGGCGAGTTCTCGGTAACCGTGGGAAATATTATTTGTCCCGGCCAGGGAAATAAAGAACACATGTAGTGAGAGGAGATGGTTATGGTCTGGCTCTTGACATGTTCCTCTCCCGAATGTGGGAGGTGTGTATGTCTCACCTCAGAAGGATGCCTGGGATTAGCAGTGCGTGACTGGGAGAGGGCGAGCAGTTAGCGAGGGGAGTGGAGCCGGCAGACTTCGAGCCGACCACATTCCTCCATCCCCGGTCCCGAGAGATGGGGAAAGGGGGGTCTTTTGGGGTGGGATATATATACAGACCACTCCAGTCCTCTTTCTGGTGGGAAAATCGAAAATGGAGTGATGAAGTCAACGCAAGGGGTCAAGGCTAATTACCATCATGTTTCAGGAGGTTTGCTGCTTTAGTCCAAAGGATGTTCATCGTAGAAAAATGGCAGCGGGGCAGGGGCCACTGTATTACGTTTGAAGTGGAAAGTCTGTGGTAGATCATTTTGGGTCGCACGTCAAACTCCTATTTGTCCGGATGTCTGAGAAATGTTTCCCACGGGGAATCATTGAAATAGTTGAAACATCAAAGCTCATAACTCGACGCATGATTGGCATTCTTAAAAGAAGTTAGCCACTATTAAATGTGAAACCTGGAAAAAAAAAAAGTTTTATATTGTCCGTTACGTATAAGGAGATAGTTAGAGAATCCGTAGTCAATTATAAATACAAAACTTTGACAAGTTTGATAACTAAGAAAGAAATTGTGAACATGATAGCTTCATTCATTTCAATTATATTTTGCCCAACATTGTACTCATTTTTTTGCTAAGTAGCTTCTGCAACAAAGGGTGCGGTCATGTTTAGCAAGACCGTCGAGTCAAAGAATGATTCAGACATGAATCATAGTTGTGGCTCTGTCTCAAAATATGTAGAGGACAGCAAGGTTCAAGGGTCACTCGCAAAAAAAAGTCAAAATGATTTTCTGAGGGACGTGCCGTGCCCCACAGCTCTGCTCCACCGCAAAGAGGGAGCCGTGACGGCGCTAAAAACAACACATCTTAGCTTCTCACCACTCGACTGAGTCATGTTTGTGTAAAAAAAAAACCTCCAATTTATGCACTAGCCATTTCCAACCTCATCCTTTTTCTGCTAAATTAAACAAGCGGACCACCCAGAGACAAAGAAGGATGGCAGCTGCAGACCAGGGTTATAAAAAAAGAGAGACAGAAGAAGCTGACCGTCAGGTCATGTACTATGTTTTATAGAAACCACCGAAGATTATGGACAACGTCGCCAAAATCAGCAACTTAAATTCTCACCTATTACTGTGCCGCTTGCAACACACGGATGTAATCTGGTGAGCCGTGCCACCTGGAAGAAGTTTCCCAAGTACGCAATGGGGAGTATACGTTCCGTGTACATACGTTTTTTTAAATCAATCCTTCCTGCAGTAGATTCCCTCACCCCTTTGCAGGAGACTCCATTTGGTCATATTGTACCTGAACTGAGCAGTCAAGTAAAAAAAAAAAAAAAAAAAAGGCGACACATGTCGAGAACTTTAGAAGGTCAGGTATGTCTGAAACCATATTGCCCCTATACACATACATATAATGAGCAGCTGTCATGGACAGTTGCAAACAGAGAGCATGCCAGAGGGCCTCTGTGAGAACATTATTGGCCGCTGCACCTGCTCACGCAAAAAAATGCAGCGTGGCACCTGCTTGTCACATTCATTTAGCAAATGAAGCAAGCAGCAGACGTGTGGCAGTTGGCACATCCCCAAATGTTGTCTTCTATAAGTGACTACCTTTACAAAAACGAGTGAATGGGGGGGAAAAGGGGGTTCATGTAATCTTTCTAATGACATCATGAACCAAACTTTACAGTCACGGCAACCCTAGATTGGACGTAAACAGATCAGATGTTTACCTATGTGTATTTGCCTTTGCAGATGTAAACTATATCACTGGGATTTATGATGGAAAGAAAAAAAAAAAAACATCATCTACCTAATTGCAATGTCTGAAGTTTGTGAAAGCAAAGCCAAAATTGAAACGAAAGCCGCGTGTGTACAAAGCTGCAAACAATACGACAATTCGCAGAGTGCAGGAAGCAGCAAAACTAACATAGCGAGACAGCAAGCGAGTGAGCTAGAGCGTAATGAGATCTGCACAGTTGATGCATGATGGGAATGTTTGGGAAGTGAGGTCATGATGGCGGCCTTTTGGCAGGCCAGCGCAAATTTGGGCAGCAGGAATGCCGCCGCCCGTGTATCCGTTTGATTGGCGGACCCTCCTCGCTTGCAATTTGATCTGTCACGCCGAACAAAAGGCCTCAGATGCGCTGCCAGCTCGCTGTCGGTACGGGGTGGGCTCCCGAAAAGATAAAACAAATATGGCAGTGGAAAGTAATATCGTAGAAATAATCCACTAAAACTCAATTTAACAGTCTTAGATTATGAAGGAAAGACCGGAAAATGACATAATGACCAGCTCATAACTCAAAACAGTTGGGAAAGTATTCATGGGTGGTTGAAGGCATCATCAAACTATTACTATCCATCTGTAAAACTTAAATGAGAAGCCTGAGTACATGTCAAAAGTCCTGAATCAACAGATTAATGCAAATACAAGTGCTTAACGGTTTTTGACGTTTTCCATCCAAGTTAGCTTTGGCATGGGGGAAAAAAAAAAATCAACCTACGCCGCAGATAAAAGCACGCCAAGACTAAACAGAGCTCCGGCGTGGTTGACACACTGCGCTCTCTTCTGGCATGTAGTGCGCCACTCCAATAATAAATATTCGTGGCACTTTGGCACGGGTCCATCGCGTCGCCTCTGGCGTGTTCAGATTTTCCTGGGAAGCTCTCAACATCTTTCCCAGTGGGAGGTGAGCGCATTGGGTTGGCAGGGCCATGTCTTGGTTTATTTACCAAGGGCTGCAGTGAAGACCTTTTTACTAGCCGCTCATTGATTTAAGAGCTCAGATACTCTCAGGTACAGTAAGTGCTTCATTGCATGCCATCCGGCCTTCTCGGCCAAGGAACGCAAAGCGTATAATCACTTTCCCCCGCCTCTATAAGCGAAGATTACCGAGTTAGCGTACATTTCAAGGGACGATTCTGTTATTGTGGCTGGAGATAAGTCGATTCTTGCGGCAATGTGAATGCATTACTGTCCACCTTCTAGCACATGTGAATGCATTACTGTCCACCTTCTAGCACGAGAGTATTTAAAATGAGGTATGACTTCTTTACAGCTGGGGTGAGAGCACAAGATGAGATCGTCGCCGAGGCAGCGTCTACCGTGGCCGCGGAAGAATACATCAGAGGAGACATGATTCCGATGGCAACTGAAGCACCGGGTAAGATGGAATTCCTTCCCGGGAATTAACCCGTGTGATTTAAGGTCTCACTGTGGCTAGAGTAGGAACCCATCGTATAGACACAGCCATGTCATGGTCAATATTTAGCTATCAGGATAAGGCAGGCGGATTTCTCATCTTGTTTGGATACTAAAATAAAAATGACTGATGGCTGACAACTTTCACCACTAGTGCTGCATTTCTGGAAAGTCCACTTTTGAGAAAACTTGGGGTCGATCTAGTACCGAAAGCATCCCCTAAGCGTTTCCACTTGGTTCCTTCCTCAGAGTCAGACAATCAAGCGTTTGAAGTCGTGATGGAAACCCGACACACCGACGTACAGACGACGCCGGCTCCGTTTACCAAACGGACGAGACCAGACAGCGAGGGAGAGGACACACCCGCGGCGGTCGAAGACGCGGACAAAAGCGGCCAAGTCAGCGTCGACGTGTACGCGGACGAACCCCAAATCCAGGAAACACGGACTGTCCAACCAGCACCACCGAGAGGTGACGGCCCGGACAACATTCCCGATGTGAGATGTCTTCACTGGACGAGTCTTTGTGAGTTTTACTAGAGCTAAATCTTATGGACTCACCTTCGGATTGAACCCTGCAGGGCGACGTGATGTGCGTAGGCAAGGAGGTAGTCCAGGATAAAAACGCTGTCAATCTGAAACTCATCCAGTCTTCCACCTGTGTAAGTAAAACCAGTACAATTAGGATTGAAGGATCAACTATACTGATGAAATGATTCACCATGAATGGCTACAAACACTCGTGTACCTTTTCTATCAGTTCAAAAGGAATCTTTAATTTTGCTCATCTTGCAGAAAAACACAAAGATGAAGATTCAAAGCGTCCGTGAAGAGTTATGTGGCGAAGACTGCAAACTGCTGATCTACCAGGAGGACAACACGGATCAGATCCTTGTAGCTGGACAGTATGTTGAAGGTCAGACACGGGGGGGGGAGTAATGATGTTGATACATACACACGTGTACTTTGGATGGCCATCAATGGAATCAGAAGCGTGGCTGGATTATAACTCAAGACGTGCCTCTCCTATTTTGCAGAAGACATAAAAGCCTGGGTTAACAAGTTCAACAATGACAACATCAAAGACAAGGTAAGGAAAGAGACAGAACGATAATTAAAATGATACTTTATGAATTATTGCTTACTTTGTTTTTTTTGGTCTGAGCAGACTGGTGTGAAGGAAGCGGTCCCTCACTGGAGGAAGAACTCTAAATTGGTGCTGGTTTCCCTGTTGCTCAGTGGCCTGCTGCTGGCTGCTCTGCTGGTCGCCGGTTATTACTTTAAGACCCACCGCAAGAATTCCAAAGGAGTCCGGCTGGTGAGTGAATAAAATGACAGACATTTAAAAAAAAAATAAAACAGGAAATCAAGACCAGACTCAGTGGCATTCCATTTTAGGTGGAAATACCAAGAACCACTGGACTTGTACAGGTCACTTTTATTGGCATAAGTTCTGGTGTGTCGATATGCAGGAGCCAGTAGCAATTAAAAATTTTAATGTAACAATAATGAATATTATGCAGAATTTGGTCAGTCAGTAAGCTGCAAAAAAAGAAGCCATAAATCAATCTTAATTACTAATCTATCTATCTATCTATCTATCTATCTATCTATCTATCTATCTATCTATCTATCTATCTATCTATCTATCTATCTATCTATCTATCTATCTATCTATCTATCTATCTATCTATCTATCTATCTATCTATCTATCTATCTATCTATCTATCTATCTATCTATCTATCTATCTATCTATCTATCTATCTATCTATCTATCTATCTATCTATCTATCTATCTATCTATCTATCTATCTATCTATCTATCTATCTATCTATCTATCTATCCATCTATCCATCTATCCATCTATCCATCTATCTATCTATCTATCTATCTATCCATCTATCCAAGTGCATAAAAAAATACAACTTACCATTACACCGAACGTAGTTGTTGTAAATACTGGAAGCTTCAGCATGTTTTCTTTCAACGAGCCAGTCTCATCTTCTGTTCCATAGCCCGCCCGGTGTGTCGTAAAATAGCACATTGGCACCGAGCTCCCAAAAATGAAGCATTTGTCAGTTTCGCTGTTTCTATTTCACTTGCATTTTCACTTTTGCAAGTATTTTAGATGATGAATTACATTCTCAGTTCATCACTGCCAAAGGCATCCTTGACTGACTCCCAACTCAAACCACAAGTTTTTTTCTTTTACCACGAGAGCTACACATGGTTTCAGTTCCAACCTCGAGTATGACATCATCTTTTAGAGTTACAGCACAGGGCTACGCCCATGACAGTGTTTTGATGGAACAGCTATTGTTCAAGGTCTCAGTTACTCCACGTTGCACAGCTCTGTCCCGAGTATCATGTCTGGAGATCTTATAGCCTGCAGCATTCTTCAGAAGTGAATGTCATCAGAAAGCATCATGCTCTCGATGACCTCCCGACGGACACGTTCATCTTAGTTCACGCAGCTGACACCCATAAAGTTCTTTTAGAGAGAAAGCGTTTGTTTACTTTGGGGTTTACGCCTGCATGAGCAAATCCAATCTCACTTCACACGTTCTTGCCTGATTCCACGTTCTATTTGAACAGGAACATTAAACATGTTTGTGTTAGCTTGACGCTCACACTGTAAAATAATTACAAAAAACAATTTGCTGTGTGCTTTCGACAGGCTGAATCTTACCAGGTGGATGAGGAGAACCAGGCCAACACCCTGGTCTCCGTCGCCCCCCTGCCCCAGGAGCCCGTCGACAAGCCCGCCGTGGCTAATGGAGAATCTCCACCAGAAAATGGAACCAATCCCGCCCCAACCACCAATGGGCACTCCGCCTCAGGCCCGAGCGCGGAGGCTGACACGGAGATGTGAACCTTCCCCCCGATGTTCAACCACTGGTTCATTCTACCCGCATTCCCTCTGTCTGCTGCCTTGAAGGCTTTCCACACGTTGGAGAGACAAATCTGAGCAACCCCCCCAATCCACCACGCAGAACAATGACATCAGCGAGGTTCATAATGACATTAATGACAATGCCTGTAATGTGAAAAGTTTGGAATTCCGGGCCTGCCAAGAGGAGCCGGAATAGGACGTATTTGGGACTAAAAGTGATCGATCAGCAGTGGCCTGTCTTGGATTTGTCAGTACTTCTTACCTTTAGTTTTCTACTTCTTACCTTTAGTTTTGTAGAGTCAGCCGAATACAAATACGTTCTGTTGATCAATATTCTTGTAAAAAGGTTTGAAATGTACCGTTTTTTTTTTTTTTTTTTAAATGTGGTACTTCTCCGTTAATCTTTTTATGGCTTCCCGACCTGCTCATAAGCTTATAAAAAACGATCAAGTGTACCACTTGCACTGCAGCAGGTATTAAATGGGATCCAATCATCTTTACCAAACTGGGACTTAGCTACCAGTATACCTGGGCCAATTAGAAAAATGTTGCAAAAATAGAATTCAGCATTCTGTATAAAAACCAAAGCTCTGTCGCAACCTGCATGATCCGTTTGGACTTAATGAAGAGATAGAGACAATCCACACAAAAAAATATTTGGCAAAAGGATGTTTGACCATTTGTGTTTGCATGTTGACTTTTTAATGTGACATGAGTGTGCAGCTTTTTTGTTTTATATTCAGAATAAAGTGAAAAAGCACAAACTATAGAGTTAGCTGTCAATCATATCAGAGTGCAACATGTTTTTAGCTCTCTTTTGCTGTATCTGAAAGTAGATTTATCACTGTCTCTTCACAACCTTGTACTTTTTTTTTTTTACTTTAACCTGCGAGGTACAAGTGGAGTAGATGCATACCGATAACAGGGACAAATTTGATTTTCACCTCACAGTTTTGTGCTTGGGGAGTCAAATTGAGGCTGCGGCCTTCCCTATGTGACTTTTATTCTTAGGTTTCGGAATACGTTCTACCCTGTGCTTCCATGATTGTTCTGCAGGTAGGCTATTTTATCTCCTGCATTGCAAAAACCTGCATGTTGAGTTGATTGAAGACTATAAATTGTTCTTGGGTGCAAATGCAAGTGTGAAAGGATGTTTTTCTAAATAAAACCAGCCAAGAGCCCGCTGGAAGGCTTTACTCACCCGGTGAATCACAAATGCACCAGTAGGAATCTCTTTTGGGAAGTTTTCCAACCACAACTGAGCAATGATATACTAGCAAAAAACATACAGAGATAGTTGTATATGACAAATATAAAATAATATTACTTAAAGTAGTGAAATAGTACACAAACGTTACACTGAGGACAGTTTTAGCCTAATTTAATCAGCATGGGGATTTTAACAATTTAGTAGCATGCAATTAAAAGGATTTCTCATTCAACTATGATTTATATCAAAATTGTTTGTAAAATGCACGAGTGAAGGTGAACTATACAAAACGTTCAAACAGCATTTAAAACATGTTTTTACAAGTGAGCAGTAGTATTTGAAATAACAATGGGCCTACCTTATGCAGGTGCACACTTGGATGGCCTTGTTAAATTTTCATGCCAATTTAGATTAGTTTGAATGCAAACAATGACGGCTCAAGGTTTATTTGATGAAGTCTGTGCAGAAGAGGGGGAGCACGTGATAAATATGCCAATTATTCTTTTATAAGCGTAATTTAAATTGGATATTTATATTGAGAGTTGGGCCCAGCTTGCCCGTGCACAACCTGAGCATTTCACACCTGAGGCGGAACTGATAACTGAACCACTGTGTAGCCGGAACCTATACAGTATCGTACCGTGCTCACCTTGAAGCGATCCGGCCGGCTCACCTGATGACAGTATTGTTGTTGAAATTATTGTACAATATTACGTGGTTAAACTAAAATAAACGACCAACAGAAGCCGAGTCAATCAGCTACTTTGTTTTGAGAAGACAAAACTTTATTCTGATGATCAACACTTCCTAAACGTACACTGGAGAAGATGAAAAAATGTGCAGTTCAGTTTATTTAATACTTTTGTTTTGTGTTGAAATGTATAGTTGTAAACACTTTAAAATGACTACTACTAAAAACCGTAAACAACAGCTGGCAATGATTTTTTCTATTACACAACAGAAGGAAGGAAACACAATAGTGTTTAAATCACCTCGTAAAAGCGAACAGGATGAGTCGGAATTAGAGTAAATGAGTTTTCCTTCAATCTTGAGTATTATACCGCCGCTTTGTGGAGGAAATATTCAATTGCATTCAAGATACAAAAATAAGGCATCTGAAGACATACAGTATGGCCATAGGAATGGCTCCCATTAAATGCGTCGCTGTGTCAAAAACTGTACCTTTAAGATCATTTGGTTTTAAAATGTCTATGACGTAATGCTGTCGTCATTGACATTTCCCTTCATTCGCTACTTTGTTGAGTTATGTAAAAGAAGCGAGGCCGTGAGCACGACAAAGAGAAGCGTTTTACGGTAAAGAACTGGCACTCGAAACCACGTGACGCGAGTGATGTTTGTAAATATGCGTCAGCCACATGTGATTCCTGGGATGACGTAGGTGTTTCGTGGAGCTCTGGACCAATCGGCGTCCGGGGGAGTGTCTGGAGGTTGGGCCGCTGGTGTTTGCGCTATGGAAAATCGTTACTGTGGGATACGCCGCAGATAAACGTGCGCTCGTGGGGCCGACTGTGGCGGCGAAGGGGACAACCGTGACGGGCCGAGCTCTCACGGAGGAGCGGTTGGACCAACGACACCTCAGCGGCTTTGGAGGGGAACAATCTCCGCGATAAACACGTAAGTTAAGAACGTTATCGCGAGCAGAAAGCGTCGTCGCGCTGCGTAATCTCGCGTCGAGAATACCACTAAAAGTAGTTCCTAATGGTTGCGCGAAGTGCTCCAAATAAAAGCCCGACGGTGCCGCTAATATGTGATTTCAAATCCAAAGAAAACCCCCGTCGTCGTCATAACACGGATGCGAAGAGTGACAGTGTGCTCCTTCAAAACAAGGTTTGGCCTTCAACTTGACAACAGGTAAATGAAACTGCGTCAGAAGAGGAGCTTCGCTTGAGATCCGGTGGGAATTTCCGCCAAGAGAACAGAACGGAGAAACAACGCGTCAACTTGTGCACGCAACTCGGCGTCAAAACTTGACTCGGGGCTTTTCAGGGAGGATGAGAGAGAGAGCGATGTAAACAAAACGCGTGGAGGCAAAGCCAGGAATAGGATGCTGCGCAAGAGATGGCCAGTGCGTAATCACGCAATGGAAGAGTACCGTGTTACGCAGTTCGCACTTGACAATGGCACACCAAACGAATCAACACGCTCCCTTTTCACTTGTAACAAACTCATTAACATTTCTTTGATACCAAGTCTTACTATTTGACGGCTAAACCGAGTGGACGTCACCGGTGACGCAACTCGCGTTGCGTTTCAATTGACAACATTTTGCTGCGTCAAAAAACAAAAACATTGTGCTGCGTCACGAACTGTCAGGAGGTCAACAATAATCTGGCCTCTTTTAAGTGCGCACTTGATATAATTAAAGTCGTTGCGGCCCAGAAGCTCAAGGGGGCGCTGCTGAGTCGCCATCGGCCCTTCTTCCTTCCAGAAGGATGCTACTGGCAATTGATTGCGTAGATAAATAAACAGACGGAGGCAGAACGCATGCAGATGCTTCCATTCAGAACGTATGAATCAGTGCCAGTGAATGTTTTTCAGGGGGCGGTGAATCATATGCTTTGGAAGTCACCAGCCACAAAATCCTTTGGACCATTTTAGGCAGACGCCACTGCAAAAAAATACTATGAGAAAGGTACATGGGGATGGGTTTTATTTGTACCCATTTTTGGAATTAGCAATACAGCTATATGGATATAAAGCACTTAGGTGCCTTTCCCAGCTAATTAACGTACTGGTCATCAGTTAATGATTCAAAACAAAAACCGATGCAGTAAGTAGGGTATTAGATCATCTGAAGCTCAGGGGGGGGACTGCTGAGTCGCCCTTGGCCCTCCTCCTCCTTCCAGAAGGATGCTGCTGCTGGCATTTGATTGCGTCGATAAATAAACAGGGAGACAGGTGTGGCACCTCGAAATTTGGCACAGGGTCATAGTTTTCACATTTAAAATTGCTTGGTGTATGTTTAAGAGTCACACATTATTTTCTTGGAGGATGGTCCACTTCAGTCCCAAGCGGCGAGACTAAGGTGGCTAAAAGCGGCCATGACTCAGTCTTCCTGATTGATATTTTTGTCACCAAATGTCATGTATTCAACATGCATTGGGAGGCCACACCATATTATACAATGTCTACTTGCCTTGGTAGGTGCTGCTGTTTTGGCTAGCAACAGAGTCAGAGTGCCTGTGTGCGAATGATAGCATCTCTAAACTTAGGTCGAACACTTACTACCAGACAAAGTAGGCATTGAGTAAATGGCTAATCGTGACATAACAGGGTTGGCGGTATTTTCCCTGAAGCCGTTTCAATTAATCCGCCTCCTCACCTGTGTGACACAACAAACCTAATTAATTAGTTAATAGTCCTTTTTTAGGACTGCTGTGTCATCTGTAGTCCAAATGTCCTTTCCGAGGCTGAGCAGTGCAACAAGTGACCCACTTTTGCGGATAAGAGAAGCGTGACCTCAATAGTTATTTTGCCACTCTCTTTGAAGGGAGGGGCCCAGCCTCTCAGGCCAAATGAACAACCAGCGCATTGGCTAAGACTCGACTTGTTTTCAGTGGCGGGCCGGAGGGACGAGAGCATGAAAAATAAAAACATTTGCAACAAGCCCAATCTATTCTGATAAGATGTTGAAAGCCACCTGGAAATCATTTGGGGATGTCGTCCACGTTTGCCTCGAGGCGCGAGCTGAGATTGGCGCTGTATTTCTACGATGACAATGTCTAGTTCATAATTGAAAAGCAGGTACAAGTGCTTACACGGGCATACTTTCTTGCTCTCTCTATTGTCTCAACATAGTCAACAAATCACACCGGGGGTGGCCATCTTGCTTTTAACCCACAACTCGTTCACACTTCTAAATGCAGTAGCCTTATATGGCCAGTGGGGGGCGTACTAAACAAAAACTACCATACTATGGTAAGGCTCAATTAAACAATTCCTTTTTAATATGTTATGCGCCCCTACAAAACATGACATTCAGATAAATGATGTGTTTGTGAAATATGAACTTCATTTCTCACAGTGTATTCATTTTGCATTGTTTCTCAAGAAAGAAAAAAAACCTCATAATTCAAATACATTGGGGATGTCAAGCGACAATTTGGGCCCGCTGAATTTATTCGAGCAAACCTTTTCGATGCGAAAAAACATTTAGCCCGATGAGTTTGCCTCTCTCACGCCCGATAAATTAGGCCCTCTAATCTGTAATCGGATTAACCACCTACTCTGTTTATACGTGCGCAACCACATGAGCATGCAAGCATTAGGTGTCGTCACCAATTCAGACGTGCCTCACTTGGGCTGACGATGCCTTTAATTAATCGGGACTCATAAGCATTGACTGTCTATCCAAAATACGGGCCGGCCAGGACATAAATTGACACTAAACAACTGTTGTTTTAGAAGCTGAAGCACAAGGGAGTAAGGATTAGCCCCAGTCAAAATTATCCCCAAAAGACACACTGAGGTTTTTTGGATTAGTTGCTTTGTCATAGTCAGCGGAGAGGACTGCAAGGCAAATGGAATCTTATACTCGGCTTTGAAACAGAACAAACTTTGGATTGCGCTCGGAAGGTGCGAAAGGAAGCCGATGCGGGCTTTTACAGTATAGTGTTTATGTTCAAAGTTGGCTGTGCTTCATCTGGATGCAGTTGTACTCACTTGTGCCACTTTCAGAAGTTCTGACCCACTTTAGAAGGAACAGCGGGACTCAAACAACAGGCTGGCAACCCTGCAAAAAATATTTCATTCAATAATTGTAGAATGCTAGTGCCTGGACACACAAATGTATTAAAAAAAAAAAACAATAATGATTTAAAATAGTTTTTGATTTGAGCTATCAGCGCAACAAAAGAATCAAATGTTTCCCGGTGTTCTTTTTGATTGAATCTCATAATCCAGTCCAATGCGATGCTTGTTACCGTTGCAAAAATCAAGATAAACAATGTTCCAGGGCAACGATGATTTTGAGAAAAAAAAAAAAGACTAATCTTGTTTGTGTTGCAGATGGCGGGCCTTAGGCACACACAGATTTTTTAGGCTTCCTCCCCAGGGAACCGGTTTCAGATGGTGTGTTAGAGTGTAAAGTCCCATCTAGCACCATTTGAAATCGGTGTTCTTGAGCAGGAACACACTTCGGGGGGGCTTGGACAGCAAAGGCGTCTGTCTCATCAGCCTCACCAAGGGTAACCGTTTTCCTCTGGTGTTCAGAGTTGCCATCATGTCTAGCACCATTTGAAATCGGTTACAATGTGGAGGGAAGCTCAAGGCAGCTTTGTTGATGTGCTGCCTTACAAGGCCAACAGGTGGCAGCCTTGTGACATCATCGCGGCTGCTCATTGGTACATTAAGTATTTTTGTTGTTTTACTCAGCTGTGGTCAAATGTATGTGAAATTTTCACGCTTACACTTTTTTTCACTTCATTAAATATTTCAAATGTCAACCTGAAATATGACTGATTTTTGCAAGTTGACATAAACAGGCAATTCTTTGGGAGGGGAGACTAGAATTAAGAATTGATTCAAAACATGTTTAGTCATACTATTAGGGGGAATACTGTCACTAAATATTTGTATTCAAGCATGAGTGCTGTTATTTATGTAAAATGTGACGGAAATAAAAGTAGTCCTTAAAATAATTATGATATCCAATGACACTTGCTTGACCCTTATGCCTCTTTTTATCTATGTGTTATTTATATTTTACAGTCCTATCTATGCTAGTAAGCCTTTTTTTTTAGAGAATGATGAATTCATTTTAAAATAATACTCAACACTTCATACTATAACAAATGACGTAAGTGTCAAACTCTGCACAACAGTGTTGATTCATGGCTGATGAACCTCTGGAGAGTTTTATTTTTAGACAACTTGTAAAAATAGGGAACGATGATGGCTGATGCAGTGCTACTTTTAAGTTACAGCTCTGTCTCCACACTCCCGTGAATCATTTCCCCCCGCCCTTGAAGATTCACTCCTTACTCTCACCCAAACATGGCCCACATTCAGAGATCCGTCACAGCTTCATATCCAATTTTCTGGCTTGCCTTCACTCTCCTCATCGTACCGATAGCCATGTCAAACAATGCAGGATATATAGAGTAGACGGAGAGAGGATTTTTTTCCAGCTCCACCCCTCATGTAGGCTTTGTTCGCATAATCAAACCCTGGCAAGCCTTATATCGTTTCAAAATCAACACGGAACCAGCTCACCTCAAAGCTTATGTGAGTCACAGGGAGTTCCTCAATCAAGCATGACTACCAAACATTTTAGTCAGATTTTCCTTTCTTGGCATCTCAAGAAAAACCTCAAGATGTAAAAAAAAAAAAAAGCTCCACAAAAGGGGCTACTTTCACGTGAATTCCATTAACACGGGACTAAGAAGGAAACGATTACATTTGAGTTTTGGTCTTCTACTCTTAACTACTGTTTGAATCAGTATCGTTTGAAAGTGGCACTCCCTTCATTCGTAGCCTCTAACGTGATCCTTTATGAATCGTAAAATACACCAAACGGGAAAACAAATATGAGGAACAGGGAAAACAAATATGACGACTTGGATGTGAAGTTTGAAGACTCGCATATGGCTCAGTTATCCGTATGTGTGTACTAGAAGATGCAGCAGTAATCAATCTAAAAGATGGCTCTGAGGAATGTGTATTGAAACAACAAAGATTTCAAATGAACATCTGCTCCTCTTATTATAACAGACAGATCTGGTTTGTCTCACATTTCAAGAAACAGTAAATCTTCACCATCCCAAAAGTGTACAAGCACTTTCAAGTCCTTTTGCAGCAAATATTTTGTCTGCTCCGCTGCCCACACGCACAAACAAACACACTCACAGTACGTCTGTGGTGTGTAGTGTCTTAAAACCTAGACAGCCTCATGTGATGGAAATCCATCTGATTGACCTTATTTACAATGCTGATTGTGTGTTAGCCTCAATTCTATTACATTTTTACATTATTATTATTATTATGATATTGTCTCCCAGCAGTGTTTGGGTTGCCTCTCTGGGGTGTGGAAATTGTGAGACTGTCAATTTCCCCCTGGGATGAATAAAGTTTGGTCTAAGTCTACTATCTTTGAACAAATAAAGCTGTAGTACAAAAAAAAAAAAATACAGAGGGATGTGGGAGTCTGCATTTCTGGGGCACAAAGAGTGTGATCTAATTGAGACAACCTTTGAGTCATGATAAGCTCAAGTCTTTTAAGTGGGATGCCACCTGGACTACAGATGCCCCAGGGTAAAGCCAGTCTGGAAGTCATGTTTATTTATTTAATCATTTGGGCTTCAAGTCGATTCATGCCATAGTGGAGGGAAAAGAAAACCTGACAATGCATTGATTTAAAATAGCTGCAGAGGACACAAGACAATAATGACTATTAGATCAATTAAAGAAAAGTAAACAGATACAAACAGTCCAAGCAAACTAACCAAAATGCACCATGCAAGCGGCTCTGGTTGAACAAAATGAAACTGGGCTCAGCTGTGAGAACCCACTCGGATGACGCCAAAGAGGATGTAGCTACGCACTGCAATAAACTTGAAATATGACTCTTATTCCTCATTTACATGGAATCAGAGTCATCGCAGCACGTACGTATTGAATTCCCATTCCTACGAAAGTGACAGACAAACTGGTTTCAACATTTTCCTGTCCTGCACAAACAGGATGGAGACTGGAAGTTTAAAAAAAAAAATGGGCAGGTGAGTGTTGCTTGATTTACAGTGGCCGTAGTTTCATTTTATACTGAAGTGTATAAAACACATACAAAGCAACAACTCCAAGAATTGGAGCAATTTCCAATCCAATTAAGAATGATCAGAAGTTATTTTTCTGTTCCCGGTCAGCTCAGAATAATGTCGACAATTATATCTTTGAAACCTTTTCAATATTTATGATTAAAAAATGACACAAAATAGCTGCAAATTAATTTGATCATCCAGCAATTATCGGTTAATCGATTAATATGGGCACTTCTAAAAAATATCAAATATTAAATGGACGTAGATGCATTCAAAGCCATTCATGTCCAAGTATTTTATCATCGTTCAACCTGGTGACAATTGCTTATGTTTTTCTTGTGCAGGCTTGCCGATGAAAAGCCTGTGACGTAAATGAGGAGACGACAGCGGCTGATAGTGACCTGGGTGGGGAACGGCAATTTTTTTTCCCCAGTTGTCAAGCACTATCAGGTTTGTTTCCTCACTTCTTGTGCAGAGGTCACATCAACCCTGCATGCTTCCCAGCACCCTTTCCCCCATCCCCAGGAGGGTTCCATGTTTTTCCTTTAAAAAAAAAGCTTCAATCATTTCCTAATGGGACTTGGCAGCGTGTGGTTTGAGCCGAGCAAGAAGCACACGTGACCACATGGTCCCAGCTGCTCTTTAGCGGTGGGGCAAAGTGCTTATTATCGGCATCTGTTTCATTGCAGCTCATGCGACTTGTTGAAAATAAATCAGTGGATGCCGCCCAATGTTTTCCAACAAATGTCCCCCCCACCCCTTGGGTGGGGTTTATCGATGTCTGCTGGCTTCCAAAATGAGAACATCCCCAATTACATAAGACGCAAATGAGGCCATTTTCTTCCTGATAACTACTTGAGATAGAAGTCCCTCAAGCTTATTTTGCACGCACACACACACACAATATTATGAGTAAAGGCTAGTTTGCCTCAAAAAGGAGAAATACTTGTGACTTGTGAGGTCAGCCCGTAAATGATACAACATTAATCAAACTCTTACGTCCTGTGTTGCAATTGCTCAGGGAATAGAAGGAATTCAGGCCAGTCAAGCGACCAGTCTATTGAACGTCTGTGAACGGTCGGATGGATGTCTGAGCGTTTTCACTCATCTGGAATGTGTGTAAAAGTATTATTTTTTTTTCTTAAATCAGTGTCTTAATTTGGAATTCAAAGTGTTGGTGTGACCCAAGTGCACGGAAGGAGGGATGCTTGACCAGGGAGGAAAAACAAGATACTTGGAAATTGCAAAATGCTCAAAATATATGTCCAAGAAAAACCAGACTATAAACTCATAGAGAAGAAAGTCACAGCAGCAACTTACCAACATGCTGAAAGAGAGCAGGGAACAAGGAGCTAAATGTAAATAGCCAAAACAACCAGGCAAGAAACACCTAAGCAGTGTTTCCCAATTGCACAAGGGCTGACAAAAATGGGTGGAGACAAAATCCAATTGAGCAGAAGAGACATAAAACCAAAGGGAACCCAAGACAAAACATGAAACAATCTATTCAATGCAATGCAAAAGTGAACAAACACATGCTCCAAGTCCTCAAAATGAATTAAGATCATTGTGGCGATCTCAAAAATGCAGCTGGGTACATCCAAATCCATCCGACCATGTGTTATCTATTCAGACATAGATCATCTACAATCACCTTAAGAGAAGAAGCCAAAGAGAACCTGGAAAAACCACGCACGCATGGGGAGAAATTTGAACCTGGGACTTACGAAGCAGACTTGCAGACCACAACAACACAAGTTTTCAATTCATGTATATGCAACGCAGTGGAAAGAGGTGGCTGCATGGTTGGAATCTCTTTTGCACGAAACGTAGGTAGCCCGCTTTCTGCATTCTTTGCCATGAAGTGTGACATTATCCTTCACAGCCCAGCAAAGGGGGGGACCTCACAATGAGGGGGCAGAAACATGCAAAGGCGAAGAATGTAGCTGATTGTGCCTTTTATCAGCTGCCACCGCAGTCAGCAAACTGTACCACATTGTAGTAGTCCTCGTCTACGCCAACGTTCTCACGCTAAGAACCTTTCCAAACTTCACATTTGACCCATATTAGTGACTTTTATTCCAGTTATGGATATAAAAAAATACAATAAAAAATACTTAGGCGGCAGTGAATATTTACAACATTGTGGCAAACGTAACGAGAAAATAAAAGTGCTTAATGTTTATCATTGGACTGATGACACATGAACTCAACTGAATGGAAGTGCATTATATATCAAATTCCTTTTTCCCCTTTAGAGGAACTGCTCCAGTGTGTTGGCACGTCCTTCCTGACTTCCCAGATGCTCTCCAGCAGATAGGCATTCTTCCAACTGGAGGTATAACAAAACAGAAATGTTGAAATTGGGTTCAGTGTTTATAAATAGTGAGCATGTTTTCAGGCATGGCGATGGACGAGAGTACCTTTCCGTGCAAGGAGCCTTCTAGATGTTTTGGAAGATTAGAAACTCAGACTTCTGGTCTTCCCTGGTGTCATACGACCTACAAGGTCACAAAGATACAATATTATCACACGCATTCTTTCACTCACTTTTATAATCACATTTTATTATTTTATTTTTTTTAAACAAAATGTCAAGCGTTCCAGTTTCTCACTACTGATGCACAACAACAAACAAAAATCCCCAGTGAATTATTTTATCGATGTCCCAATCTTTTTTTAAATATTGAGTCCATTTGTTTTATGCTTCAGTACATTATTGGGAAAGCGCTTAATAATTAATGTCAGTCTGATTTGCTGTCCGTCTGATCCTACTGTATCCATGGCAACAGACCTGCATTGTCCCTAACCAAAGCGTCAAAGAATTAAACACAATGTAGTAAGCCAATTTGACATACCCTTTTCTCCTGAGAAGACATCGATGAAGAGAGAGCACCCCTATGCATGCGACTGAACACAAAAAAAAAAAAAAAAACATTGAAGTTGTTGCAGCGTTACTTTGTGTGGGTAAATGAAGTGCTTACCTAGTGAGACGCACACCACGCTGAGTATAACAGGTAAATAATCTGAAAAAAAGACACATGAATAATCTGTTCAACTCAAAAAATAAATGTCTCATGCGATGGATAACTCACCAACATCCTTGTTGGCATCTGTGACCACACCATGTTTTTCTGTAAAGAGTCAAATTAGGGTTAGAATAATTGCGAATTTCTTCTTTTCTTTATTTTGTTATTATTGTTTCGGCAGGGTTGGTCCCCCAAGCGCAGGGGAAATTAAGGCCGCACTGGCGATAAGTATCTTCGAGATATTTGTGCGTGAGCGTACCTCGCTGCGTGGTGACTTCTGTTCCGCCCCTGATAATTATATCTCTGTGAGCTGCTGCTGCCGTGGTCGATGGGGCCAATGATGATGAAACGTCTGCAAAAACGAGGAAAACAACTTGTCACTGCAATTTATAGTTTGTAGGATGTTTTCTAATGAGAAGCAAGATATTGTGGTCACAAAAGGTGCCCACAAATAAAAAAAAAATACAGTTTTAGTGTGGACCTGTATAAAGGTGCAGACTTGAGAAATTCATTTTATTTAAATTACCGTATTTTCCGGACTATAAGGCGCACCGGACTATAAGGCGCACCTTCAATGAATGGCCCATTTTAAAACTTTGTCCTTATATAAAGGCGCACCGGACTATAAGGCGCACCCTTAATGCATCATGTCAGATTTTTAATCCAAATCAAATCATTCTCCATTTTATCTTTTTTATTTCTACTTCAGACGCAAGAAATTACTTTATAATCACAAAATAATGATCCATAGTCTTTTTGATTCATGATTCATAGTCTTCAGCGGGCCACTTATGATTGATTTCATCACACAATGCTTCGGGCCAGTTTATATTTAAGAATTTAGTCCATATATAAGGCGCACTGGACTATAAAGCGCACGGTCAGCTTTTGAGAGAATTTTAGGTTTCTAGGTGCGCTTTAGAGTCCGGAAAATACGGTAATCTGGAGTACACTGTCACTTGGCTAGACCACATAAAAACAAATCACACTAAATAACTCAACAAATTCTGTTTGAAAGATGCAAAACAAAGCTTTGCCTTACCTTTGCATTCAGGAGGCGGAGAATCGTATTTACCCGTGTCATCGCATTGAATGGAGTCATTGCCAACGAGTGTGTAGCCTTCATCACAATTATACACGATCATTTGGCCGTACGTTGGGCGGTCTTGGGAATCCCAGGAGTGTGTGCCGTTGCTCACCTCTGCGGGCTTGTTGCACGTTAATACTGAAAGATGGCACCAACACAATTTTGGGTTTATCCTCTTTTGAAAAAAAATCTGTCTACTGATTTTGACAAAGAAAAAGACCATGGAAATATTTACTGTCACACTTGGATCTTCCAAACCAGCCCCGCTCGTAGCATTGCTTGTAGCTGGTGCCGCTAATGTCGTAACTGTGGAAACAGCAGGGTGATTGGAAAGTTACTTTAGCCCGGGATTTTCTGTTTTGGTGTTCCCGCTCTCCCTGTAATCAGGAACACACCTTCTGCATTTGTGTTGGCATGAGCGAGCGCTAACGGGAGCTTTAGTTTGTGGAGGGACTTTTTCAAAAGAACTTTGACAAACATACTGAGAGTGGTTTGAGCAAAATCTTTCAGCGCAGTCAGCATTTTTTTTAAAGGGTACCAGGGTTGGCAAAGATTTTTTTTTTTTGTTGCGTGGCCAATGAGAGATGGGCAACATTGGAAAAAAAAATAGTTCGATGACAGACTGTGGTTTACTTTTCTTTATACTTGAAAGTTAAAACTTAAAACCACACACACACTCGAAATGTTTTATAATGACATACAGAAAGATACTTTTCTTCAACTCACCCTTTTTCACATGTGACTTTGATAATGTCGCCAAAGAGGGTGCCGGTGCTGGTGTCAAAAATCATGTTGGGTTGAGGTTTAGGCTCACCGCAGTCCATTCCTAGTGTGCCATAAAGGACAATCAAACAATGACATCAAATAAAACGCGTTCACGTGTACACAGTGGCTTGTAAAGCTGAAAGAAGAGGAACATCAGTGACATGAACATCGAGGACAACAAATGAGTAGAAGCAAGATATTCCCTCATCATGGCCTTTTAAGATAACGGATGTTGTCAGCTACAAGAATGATGCACGGCAAATTTATTGGGCCTTCCTACAAAACAGCAGCTTGGAGTGTCCAACATTATCTGTCTGAGCTGGACAAAACCCAAACGTATCTATGGGAACACATTGTTTTAATGTCGTAAACATCAAGCCGACCTTAAATAGAAGTGATCAATACTGGAAAATAGTACCGTAATTTTCAGACTATAAGTCGCGTTTTTTTTCCATAGTTTGGGTGGGGGGGCGACTTATACTCAGGAGCGACTTATATACATATATATGTTTTTATTTTTCACTTTTTTGGGCATTTTATGGCTGGTGCGATTTATACTCCAGTGCGACTTATAGTCCGAAAATTACGGTAATCAGATCTTTAAGGGAGAACTCGAATCACTCCAAAGTTTTACTCGTCTGATTTTTTTAACTGTACTTTATCTGTATTTGAGAACATTTGTGAGTACTTTCAAGGCAATGCCAATTGCGTCTTACTTTTGCAGATGAGCTCAATTCGAGTCCAGTTGCCATTCAGGCAACGTATAACCTCCGAGCCCGACTCTTTTTCAAAGCCGTTGCAACACTCCAAGGTGACGTTGGAGCCTTCCGGATATTTATTCATCAGGCGAGCCTGGTCGCTCAACACGCTGTTTTCTCCTCTCTGAGGTGTGGGACAGTTGGCTGGAGGAAAAACAGACGCTAGGATAAATATATATACAGGCAGCGTGCGTGCTAATATGGAGCGAATGACACCGGGAATGTGAGAAAAATTCTTTTGTTTAAAGAAAAGCGTGAGAGGCGACAAATGAACTTTGAACAAACAATGAGCACATCATTATTTTAGGAGAGAGGCTAAGCCACACATAGGACAAGAATATCTGACCTTAAAACTAGTCAAAGGAAGGTTTTTCATCTTGCTCATCTACTAATGTGCAGATAAATAAAATGACTAAAGTAAAATTAAGCAAGAGAGACAACTAGATGGGAATTTCAATCATCTTTGTGACATGTATGTTGCTCCCTGATGGACAAACGTTGCTATATATTTCTTTGTTTACATTCAAGCTCAGCTTCTAAGTAGTTGATGTACAAGTAAAAGACAGAAGCATCAAAACATAAATACATGGTTTCACAAGCACAACCACTCTCTAGAGCAAAGGGAAAAAAGGCATCACGCATGCTTTGATCGTGATGTCTAGGATACCAGTGTCCTCAAAAGCAAGATGAAGACAGGCAATTTGATTAAAAAAAAAGGGCTTTGAAGAAGTCTTTTTCAAATTGTAATATTATTTTGTTTTGTGCCAAGGTTTTATTATATTTTGTGAACAGGTATGTGTCTTTCTTTATACCGGCTTTTATTCTGCATCGTTTTACTCTGCCGACAGGTCGAGATTGCTGAAGATAATCTGTTCTCAACTGCTATTAAAGGAATTAAGGTTAAAAAAAAGAAACAAACCTGCATATGAAAAAGTAATTGATCATTTTTGAGAATGTAGAGGTAAAAAAATATATTTTACAGTATTTATTTATTAGAACATTTGAACAATAATAATAAGAACAATAAATATATTTATAGCTATTGTGCTCACCTTCTGAACTCCACACAAGGCAGTAGAAGCAGAGTAGAGATGTGAATTTGAGGCCCGTGCTGCTTCCCAATAGAAAAAAAAATCCCATGTTTGCAACCTTGATCCCAAATGTTTCCATTTCAGTCATTCGAGCCTCTGTGACTTATTCTGCCGGTGAAACCGAGGCGCGTCTTTTTCTCCGTCCCGAGGTCCTCCCCCTTCTTGGAGTTCCTCTAAAAAAAAAAAAGAAAAAAAAAAAAAGCCATCAAGTTAACGTCAATGGCAATGAAAGAAAGAAACTTTTCAACATAAAAGCAATATAACAGCAGAAGCTACATGAGGAATTCCCAATAAAAGAAAACATTTTCGTCCCCAATCCTTTTTTTTTTACAGACTAGATTGATGGAAAACTTACTTTTTATGTTTTTCAACACAAGTACTCTGACACACCTGTCTATACAATCTTCTACCTCCTTGTTTCTGGTGTACATGCTTACTTAATTAGTTTTGCACAAGTGTGCGTTCCATTTGCAGTCTGAATGTTGAGGCGTGAACATGGTCTGCTTGGAGGAAAGTTGCAGTCTCCAATAGAAATTCTTTTCTTGGCAGCTTGGGTCTTATTTTACTTTGAAAAAATCGGACAGGAAGTGCTTCTAATTAGTCTTTACTTGATTTTCCTCTTGTCTCAACCATTAAACCATCTGGGGCCAAAAAATGAAATAATCTCTCGCTCTCGTTTTTTTGAAATGTTATTTTTTGGGTGGGAATTTATTATGCATTTCTATGGTTACGTTATAAATTTTCTTGAAAGTTTCACAGTCTATTTCTTTTAAATGCGTCGCCAACAAAATGGGTGTGGTCTAAATAAGAAAGGGTATTCCCTGTGAATAATGAGGGAAGCCCTTGTTTTTTTCCCATCTATCCAAAGCGCTTGTCTTGACAAGGGTGGGAGACCATCTGACTTCAATTTATTCTCTTAAGTTCCATGATAAATAATAATTAAAAAAAAACAGATAAAACGCCTGAAAGGATGATGACGACTGTTGCCGTGACGTAGTAAGTTTGGGTTATCGTCATGGATACATTCCACAACTGTCACTGTTGTGATGCGCCTCATTGCCAAACTCGTTCTGGAGGAAAATTCAAAGCGAGTCTTCCATCTCCGTCTAGTTTTGTTGACACTGGTCCTCCACCCACATGTGGTGTCTCCCCTGGCAACATCTTGATTGCAGCTTTGGTGCCTGCGGAACATTGGGGCTGCTATTTTGGGGTATAAATCCAAATGGACAACAAATAATGGATCAGTGCAGAGAAAATCGGGCTTTTCCTACGATTCCCAGCCATATTACAACATATTTGATACATTCAGTGAAGCCAATAATTTGTCTTTGCGACCCTAAAAAATAATCAATAATTATTATTTTTTTTAAACTAAATTTTTGACACGAGTTTTTCTTTTTAGGAGTTTTGGCCTGAAAGAAAAAAGTGCCGACTGCAGGATAAACATTCCATGCCGCCTGTTTGGAAGCATTCCAAGGCTGTGATGTACACGGACATTGAAAGCTAAGAGTGGAGGGATTTATCAGAGTCCTGGACTCCCACGTACGTTTTCCAAATCAAAGTCTGGGCAGGTCAAACATGTCACCTCATTTCCCGTTGCCAGGTTTTCCCATCACTTACACCACGATAAAGGGCATCTGACTTTCCTGGGGAAAAATTGGGGAACCTAACTAAGACGTAAACAAACAGAGACCTGGTGAGGCAGCACCACCTTGTGGTGATAAAGATAAATGACAGAAACATAACTTTAGCAGGATGGAAAACTGTGCGTGCGAGTGCGTGTGCACATAATGGTGCTCATTTATTAAGAAATATATAACAATTTGATTGAATTTGGATTGCACACTTTTTTTTTTGCTTACTTAGCACGCGCATCAAATAGGGAAATCGCAAAATTCCTTCAAAATCCTACGTTGTAATTGTTCTTCTTCACCTGAAAGGTTTCGCAAACAATTCCATCGCAGTCCTAATTATTCAGAACATTGTGTTGCTGGAATTACACAGAGAAGTGAAAAGATAATAAGTATCATTTGAGCTGATTTGATTTGTGGGGAAAATATCACTCCCACATCCGAGTTGGGAAAAAAAAATCTGTTACCATGACAACACGAGACCTGCTGAATTTCTTTTTTTCATGGATACAATCTAGTGCAGTCTTAAGGATGTTTCCAGAAAACTTTATTATTCAGTGCATGAACATAACACCACGTCAAGATTCTTTTTCAATCAATGTTCTTCCTTTTTTTTCAATATATAAAAAATAATGGGGCAATTTCATGAATAGACCTCTGTTTTATTTACCTACCCACCCCTCCCCAAAAGAACGCCGAGCGAATATTTAGAAAGGTGCTGTACAATGTACAAACATTTACATCTCTATGTTTCCTACGCCATGTAGAAGAGAAGCACACATATTGTTTTTTCTTTTTTTTTCCCCTACGAAAGCGATGCAAGGCCACAGCATGATACAATGATGATGAAAATAAAGAGCTCAACACAAAAAGAAATCGTGTTTTCCGGTTGAACTGCCCTCGCTCACTATATTGCACAAAAACTCCCGCTCGGCAGTTTTGACACCGCATGATCTTCTGTTTGCTACAACGCTATGTTCCCTGAGCTCACCTGAATACCATAATCTTCAAACTCAGCGTGGAGTCAGTTCAACAAAAACACAAGACAAATATTACACTTAAAAGACTGACTTCAAAGTCAAAGGTTCTCTGAATAAATAATATAAAAATAAAACATCTAAAAATAATCCTGATGTTGTTCTTTATGAAGTCATCATTTAGATGAAAGGTCAGCACAGAATACTAAAGCATGAGATTTTTTTTCAACAACTATTTTTTTTTTACCATAATACATTTTAAAAACCTAATAAACATTTCAGCTTTATTTCTGACCATTTCTGTCAGATGATGGAGGGATGGATTTACGTGAGCCTTCAGAAAGTTACAATTCTGAATATAGAATAGTTAATATAATGTATAGACTTTAGAGCTATTGCACACGCTTTATAATCTTCTCATTGAGAAATTTTGCAGGAACCAGAATTGTGCTTTATGTTAATATGTTATGTTAATATTAGTAATATCATAATTATTGGTTGTGCGAGAGAGGGAGAGAGAGAGAGCGAGAGAAAGAGAGACAGATGCACAGATGATTTGGGAATAAAAACAAAAGCTGACAAAAGCTTAATCTACCTTAAATCCGTCAACTAACGTTTGGTACACTTTACAGCATAAAATAAAGACAAAGCAAGTAAGTGTCCACAGTAAAGCCATAAGTTGCGTCAGTGACAAAAAGTCAGAAAGCAGCACACCTCGTCTTTTCTCTCCTCTCCTCTCGTCAGCAGGCAGCGACATGACTCGCAAGTTCTTCTATAAAATGTCGCCTCGGCCTTAACACAGAACATTTGGCGACAAATCACACAAGGTTAAATATCATCAATCTGTTATGCTACAGGTGGGGACGGACGGACGGACGCAGTGCGGTTGACTTTAGTAGATACATATTTCCTGCAAAACATGACGTAACATTCATATCTATATATGTATAAATATCTATATTACAATTCACAAGCGACTGCACACATTGGGTACGGCGGTGACCTCTAAGTGTCATGACGTACACATAGATCCCCAAGTGGGAGAACATGGGACCACACCGAAATGGGGCTCTTAAAAACATGGAATGGCTACATGTACATAGAAAGGGAGTCCTTGGTTTACGACGGCCACAACATTCCCGGGTTACAAAGCGGAAGTATATGACCTGGGAGCTCGGATTGGGCAAGGTTTCAATTTGGACCATTCCGGTTCTTAACTATTCTCCATTTGATTCTAAACGGAGAAAAAAAAAAGAGCTGTTTCTATTTCATGAACTTTTTCTATTTTAATGGGAATCATAATGCTGCTTTTGAAGTGGAGTCGCACTTGAGATGGTCCTACTGTCATTTCAGGTCATATTTCCGCCGTAGGGGAGGAACCTTGTCATAAACCGAGCACCCCCGAGAGTCCATTCTTATCATTGCTGTTGTTCTGTACGCTCAGTAAAGCAAAAAGCACAAGTTTCTGGTCATTTGAAGGATGCTTAAGGAAGAGAGTGAACAGTCTGGAGTTGAATGCGGGATGATGAAGAACTTGTCTTCTGCTGTGTCAAAAAGAAGGATGAACTGCATGCGAGATAGAAAAATATTCCTCAGTCAACTTCCCCGACTTGCCTTGCATAATGGGGTGGATGGATGCGATTGGCACAAAATCACACGGCGAGACCTTCTGCCTAACCGAGAGCAGCGAGTCGAGGCAGGGCGGCCATGGGGGGGGAGGCTAGATAGAGGCTGCTACGTGCCACCGGTGCACCCCCGCTCCCCAAATGGACAAGCAAAGGGTTATAAAAGTGTAGCACTCTTTCTGGAAGCGCTCAGAACCGAAGACTCGGCACGTTCTCCTACCAAAAAGGGTGTTTCAGGACCTCATCCTGGGAGAGGATTCTTGCTTGGCTGGGAACTTTCCATTCCCCAGGGCTAATGGGCGGGCCCCTGGCAGGGCTCCTGGCAGTCCTGGAGGTCATGGGTTCCACCTGGCTCTTCCAGTTCTCTGCGCTCTGCCTCATGTTGATGTCTCCGTGGATGGAGTGTCTCTGGTTTGCTCTGCAGCCGTTGGATTGTCTGGCCGTATCGAGGCTCGGTCCTGACCTCAGAGCGACTTTGCTGTCGCTGCTCCTTGATTCTTTGTGTCTGCGAATAGGCCGAGCCCTTTCCCCGAAACTGGCCGACCGTGTTCGAGTGGCCCTGTTCTCGCTGCGATTTGCTACGTGCGCGCGGCTCTGAGTACGTCTGGCCCCGCGAGGCTCGTCTTTGGCTTGGAATAAAGTCTCCCCTGCTTTCGGGCCGCTCGTCATCTTTCCCGGCGCAGTCTCGGCGTCCCGCCATTCGTCCCGCTCTTCCACCGAGCTCAAACTCGGCAGCCCTCGCGACGAGGATATGCCACTCCGGCGGTGCTTTGGACCGCCAGAGTAAGGAATGGTGGCGAGAGTGGAAGCCCCGGTGAGGTATGGAGAGGACAAGGGTGATGTGTCCGAAAAAAACACCTCTCTGGTGGCGCTGGAGGGAGAAATGTGTTTTTGACCTGCAGAAAACGACATCAAAAGTTATGGCTGATTTGGAGTGAAATAAACTGCTCCGTTGTCATTTTTTAATATAGCCCAGAATTATTGTTTATTTATTTGCTCTATTAATTATTAACTTATTTATTTGATCTATTGACTTATTTATTCATAGTAAGCTATATGCTATTGTTCTATGCGGTGTGTTGAAGTATCAGTTATTTGAGCTCAGTTATTAAAATAATTAATTCAGTAAATAAAAATGTTGAGTTGAAGTATGAAATGTTGAAAATGTTGTGTGTCAGTTTTACAGTGACAGGAAGAGCCCTTGAAGCAAGCACCGTTGGTTTCTTATTTGGAGAAGTGTGCAAGCGAGACAAAAGGCACTAAGGAACCTGTTTTCATAATAATAATAATAATAATAATAATAATAATAATAATAATAATAATAATAATAATAATAATAATAATAATAATAATAATAATAATAATAATAATAATAATAATAATAATAATAATAATAATAATGTATTTGAATCATTTTGGAGGGGGAAATCCAAAAATAGAATGTGCTCTCTGTTAATATCTGATTTTGACCTTCTGCGGGTGAATCTAGAGAACATCCTCCATGATAAAAGTATAAATCACATATTCTGGGAATGTTGCCATTTAGCTCTTTGAGAGAGAACAGCAAGTCGTGCAAAAAAAGTCGAATCAATTGAACCTATCGTGCAATTTAGGTTCACCCTGAAATTTCCCCAGAGCCAAATATCCCGAACTCTTTATGAGTAGCGTGCGATCACATCTGCTCCACACCGTTAAAAAATCTGAACAAGAAAATGGAGGTAGCTATTACCAAGGTAGAAAGAGTAGAGACCGGGAAGAGGCATGTGAGGATGTTAGTGTTGGTGCTCGGTGTAGTAGCATACAGTAGAAGAACCTGCGCTACCTGCATGACAAAAAAAGGAAGAGATGAAGAAGACCCGGCAGGAAGCAGATGGTTAGTAACGGAATGCGTCAACCACCACAAGTAAGTACACGTGGCGTCCCGAGAATGAGCAGCACATCGTTAAGGAAACAGGAAGGTAGGCTGGGGTAAAATTATACATGGCGCTCCTCATAAAAAAGCTCATTTGGAAAACACAAGCAGCCCACCTGCTTGCACAAATGAAATCAATAACATATGAATTTTAATTAGGAAACAAATCTAGAGGAAAAAAGGAGCATTGGGACTAGAATGGCAAAAGGCTGTGCACCCAATTGACATTTAAACACCTCCATCGCACAAATCCACATGATGAGCATATTTGAACACTGTCGCTAACCAAAACAGCAGCACCTCTAAAGGATAGGATCCTTGTTGAAAATGATCCAAAAAATATTTGAAGTAGTTCAAATGATCAATAATAAATTGTAAAATAATTATATTAAAAAAACTATGATTCCAAAAATTAAAAAGAATTAAATAAAAAAATGAGAAATAGTCGAAAAAAATGACAGATATAAAGTTTACCTGTGCATGGGCCTTAGGTCTATCATTTTAGCAATAATACTGTTTGTCAGTAGCAACCCTTTTCAATGAATACGAATAAAAAAATGAGAATAAGCAACCATTTTAAAAAGAAAATTAAAAAATGAGTATAAAATAGCCTCTTATATGTCATATTGGCATATTGATATTCGCACTTACTGCCATCTTGAGTCAAGCCAGCGCCAGGTCGGAGCAGCAGCGCCACTTTGCTTCCTCCTGCTTGGATCAGCTCAATGGCACGCGTATGCGAAATACCCCGGGCCGGCTCGCCATTGATCTCCACAATCTCGTCTCCGACCTGCCCAAGCGACACACACGGTAAGTGTTACAGCGGGGTCACAAGTTCAGCTCATTAAAAAATATATATATACCTGCTATAAAAATAATACCTGTGATGCATGAAGCTTAAAAAAATATGTAGATAATAATATAACTACTTTGGCTGCTACTTTGAGGATTCCGTCTGCTGTCGGGGTGATCCGGAACGTAACCCCCATAATAAACAAGGCATTGCTGTTATGACCTTTCATTCCATTTCAATGGGGAATTATTATTATAGGAATAAGATAATTAACAAGTGTGGTCTCAGAACTAATTACATTTGTTAGTCAAGGTACCAGTTGAATTCATCATCAATTACATTGCTGACCCCAGGTTAAAGCCTGCGCACACACTTACCGTATTTTCCGGCCTATAAGGCGCACCGGACTATAAGGCACACCTTCAATGAATGGCCCATTTTAAAACTTTATCCTTATATAAGGCGCACCGGACTATAAGGCGCACCATTAATGCATCATGTCAGATTTTTAATCCAAATCAAATCATTCTCCATTTTATCTTTTTTATTTCAACTTCAGACGGAACAAATTACTTTATAATCATAAAATAATGATCCATAGTCTTTTTGAGTCATGATTCATAGTCTTCAGCGGGCCACTTATGATTGATTTCATGACACAATGCTTTGGGCCAGTTTAAATTTAGGAATTTGGTCCATATATAAGGCGCACCGGACTATAAGGCGCACTGTTGGTTTTTGAGAAAATTTTAGGTTTTTAGGTGCGCCTTATAGGGCGGAAAATACGGTAGTTTGAAAACCACTCATTTACAGTGCACACACAGAGCCTGGAGGGAGCTTCTATTATTGGAGACGACACAGGACGCATGTCCATCCGTCGTTTCCTAATCACGCCTGACGTTGGCGTGCATGCCCGCAGACCGCGCAAGATGCATCTCCCGTGAGGAGCTTCTGTTCCCTTTCTCGTTCCAGCTTGAAACTAAATGATCATGACCTCCGGATGCTATTAGTTCATGAAGCGCTTTAGATAGCGGGTCAACGTATGGAATGAACCACCGGGGTGGGATTGCGGCTTTATTGAGAAGTAACGCTTTGGCCACTCACGTGGATCCTTCCGTCCAGCAGGGCGGGGCCATCCTCGGCCAGTCTCAAGATGTACAGACCCATGTTGTACTCGGTCCCCCCTCGCAGGCTAAAGCCGAAGCCTCTGGGGCTCCTGTCCAACTCGACAGTCAGACAGCCCTATGCAGCAGCAGCATCATCACAATGTTACCATAGAAAAAGATTCATGAATACAAGCGAACCTGTTCCATTGGCAGCCATGACAACAGCTCAGCAGACATGTGTCGCATTATTTTGGGTCTCAGAAAACGCAGGAGACAAATTTAGAAACGGTTGGAATTCCTCTTCTTTGTTTCATTTCAAATCAATTGTGGTAATAATGAGAGCTACACAGATGATTTGCCAAATATGGCTTCAGAATAGGAAGAAAATGAGATGGTGGGATTATTGTCACCTGGTTGGGTCCGGTCACACACAGAGCCCCCTGCTCCACTGGGATATTTTTGTGTTCAGACCAAGAGACGCCATCTCGTTTGTCCTCCATGTCCAAGTTATAGCTGTCACACACACACACATACACACACACACCTTGTCAGTTGGAGGGGCTGGTGTACATGCACTACGCTGCAGGCAAAACACTGCTCGATCCATTATGCAAAGTGAAAGAAAAACAACTGCAATGCTTGAGGCTCAGTGGACCAAAGCGCCATGGATGATGTATCGGGTGGTTTGAAATTTGCATTTTTGTAATCCCAATTACGCTTATGATATATTTGTTTGGAAACATCTTTTGTACATGCTTGGGAATCTTACATCATATATTCATGTCACTTATTTATGCTTGTTTCTTTCACTTTTGTCCTACTGTCACCATTTTCCTCACAAAAGGTGGACACAAAGAAAAAGTGCAAATGACATTTTGCACGATTTCCTCACCGTTCATCCTGTAGAGCCGAGCGTTGTCCGATAGCTCGATGCTGAAGAGCTGGACTCTGTCGAGCGGAGCTGGCACCAGAAGGAGGACCCTTGTACTCTACAGGATTTGGAATTCCAACAGGGAGTAGCATTATCATAAGTATTTCATACTCCAAGAAGATACAATTGACTATCAGGGTACCACGGAGATCTAATAACGTTTGGATTCACTCGAGCCTTTTGCACTCCTCCACGAAAAACCTACATTTTTAATGTAGATGCTCAAATATTTATAGCTACCTCTCTTGCTTGCGTGAGGACCTTCAGCCTAAAGTTAACAACAACAACAAAGCAGCAAACCCACCATCCTCGGGCACTACAGTGAGTGTCACCACGTTGCCGGCGTCCTTGATCAGTTGGACGATGTCGTTGTGAGAGAGCTCCAGGATGGAGCGACCGTTGACGGCCGAGATGCGGTCGCCCACGTGGAGCAGGCCGCAGCGGTCTGTCGGGCTGCCTTCGATGATGCGGCCGATTTTGTGAGGGATCACTGAAGGGTGAACAATCAGATGTCAGATGGTGGACTGGCGGATGGATGGATGGATGGATGGATGGATGGATGGATGGATGGATGGATGGATGGATGGATGGATGGCAAATAATTGAAGGAGACTTAGATGTTTCATTGGAGAACGGCTGACTATCTCACCTCCGTATGGGGGTCTGCTCTTGGATGTGAGGATGACGAATCCGAAGCCCTCTGAGTCTTTGCGGTGCAGCGTGATGTCGAAGGACTCGTGATCCAGGGCGCTGGGCATGGGCAACCGAGGTAGTTTGGGGGAGCCGTTGACCAGCGTCGGCGTCATCTCCTGAACCTCCTCATCTGTCGCGTCTGCCGTGATACGATTCATAAGAGGCATTTCTGAAGACATAAGTTGATTTTTGACAATTGAAATCTTGTTTGCTAATATTTTGTTGCAGCGCTAGCGCTCACCTCGATAGATGACCTTCCTGCGTACGGTCAGCATGACTTGACCGTTACGGGCAGCGTTAGTCATGAGGTCCAACACCTGCTTGTGCGAGCGGCCCTTCACAATCACGCCGTCAATACCGATGAGCTCGTCCCCGGCTCGAAGGCGGCCGTCCTTTTCTGCCGCGCCGTTGGGCACGATGGCCCCGATGTACACCTGGGGGAACACGTTCTGACGGGGGGGTTAGTACCTTTCAACTTAGTAGATAGTAGCCATTGATACGATTAGTTGATTTAACTACTTAAAACAGAACTAGGTAAGCTTCATTTGCTGTGACTGTTTGTATACTTACTGGCTGCTGAGGACCTTCTCCACCCAGAACACGGAAGCCAAAGCCCGTCTCTATGTCCCTCTTGAGGAACACATCGATATCTTTGGTGTGAGGCTCTGCGGAAGATAAACAAGTCAAAGGTTATTGTTCCACGCGTAGCCCGTGAAGGCGTTGACGCGCTTACGTCTGCTGTCCAGCAGGGCTTTGGATTTCAGGTACAACTCGGTGGCATCTCGTTTGGGTGAGTCGTTGGCAGCGCGCAGGGTGCTCGTGTTAGAGTGGTAAGGCAGCGCCTGGGGAGCCGAATCGCCCATGGCGTTCAATGTCTCCGTGCTGGCCGTCATGTCTTGCCTCTGTGCGGATAACATGGTTAAGTCACTCAACGGACTTTAAACGAGAGGCAGGGTTCACCCTAAACTGGTCACTAGTCAATCACAGGACTAGACTTTTGGGTGCTATTAGATGACAGTATTGGTCTTTCAACACCTCGGGGATCTAATCTTCAAATGATGAGCAGTTTTTTGGACTTTTCTTCCATCCAAATCCAAGTTTGAGGTGGTTTAACAATCGCCTTGACAGTCAAGCAAAGTTTTATGATGGTGACAGTGTTAGATGGTTCATAACGAAGTCACTTGTGGGATTTTTGTTTTGTTGAACTACACACAATAAGAAAAAACCAATTTGCCCCTTGCACTGTGGTAATAGAAACAGTGAAAAACAAAGGCCATTTTTCACTTTTGCTGCAATCGGGGCTCTAAGCTGCAGGATTGTGATTTCCCTAAAGAGTTGACTCGCCTCCTCATTCTAAAAGGGCCATCTTCTTTTCTTCCAAAGTGTTGTTGTATTAATACCAGCACCCAAACCAAAGGTAGGCTCATCCAAGCTTAATAAGCATGTCAATCCCCTAACAATGATCCCCCCCAAATTGAGAAAGGAAGCAATTAAGACTTTTCCAGGGCAAAACAAAAGGAGGACCTCAGAATCATAATCAACATTCTCATTTGCATCCTTTAATTTGCCGTCACGGAGGGCTTAGCGGTTAAAGGGGGCAACAATGGCCTTGGAAATGAAACCCAGTGCTGGGAACAAAAAACGTGCGTCTACTCACAGGCTTGAGACTCTTCACGGGCGACGTTTGACCTACGAGGAGAGAAACAGAAATGTGTCAAACCGCGAGATGGCACTGCCTCCCCGGGCGGAAATGAAAAAGCTGCTCTTGCTCGATTAATGATGGATTGTACATGCATGTGATTAAAGGTGGCCAGGGAGCGGGGCCCCCGCTCCTACACGCAAACGACAACACGGTCCGAGCAGGGCTGCTAACAAGACGGCTGAGCGCATTACAAGCGTGCGTATTATAATTTCCCACTGTACGCTTGCTCGCTCTATCTCAAGCATTCAGATTGTTCCCTGCAGATCATCTCGAAAACACCCCCTGCTGATGCGTCCCCCCACCGACCCCACTTACTGCATTAACTCGATTAACAAACAGTCCTCGGGAGACCTCGCAGTGCTGAACTAACGCTTGGCGTGATGAGGGGTTAATGGAGCCTGATGGAAGGAAAGTGCTGGAGTATGGCTGGAAGGGGATAGTAGTCTGTGGGCCTGGGAATCTATCAAAACTGCTGAGCTAGGCGGGCCTGGGCTAACCCTTTTAATTTGGGAACTATTTTGTGAAAATGTTGGAATTTTCCAAACATGATCAACGGTAGGAGACCCCGGGGACGACCCAGGACGCGCTGGAGAGACTATGTCTCTCAGCTGGCCTGGGAACGCCTTGGGATCCCCCGGGATGAGCTAGATGAAGTGGCTGGGGAGAGGGAAGTCTGGGAGTCCCTCATGAAGCTGCTGCCCCCGCGACCCGACCCCGGATAAGCGGAAGAAGATGGATGGATGGATGGATAGATGGATGGATGGATGGATGGATGGATGGATGGATGGATGGATGGATGGATGGATGATCAACGGTTCAATTTGTGTCCTGAATAGGCCAAACAACCCTGAATGGTTTGAATCGGATGGAAAACATGGTCTGATGAAGTAAATATTTAATATTAGGAAAAGTGGACATTTTGGAAAGTAAAAAAAAAAAGTTTCCTACATGACCTTAATTCTGGGACTATTCGGTTGTTGGAATGGTTTGAATTATTCAGAAAGGTGGAAGGAAAAACTAGGTCCAGAACACGTACCGACCTATTTCCAAATTTGCCCCTGGAGAGCTCCACGATTTACTGAGGCTTTTTAAAGACCTCTCCAACACTGCCAATGCTCCATTGCTTTTGATCAAAGCCAATCCAGAGAAAAAGGGGTGTGAGAGGGGGGGGTTGGTTGTTTCATCAACTCACGCGGAGAATCCCCGCGGCTTTTGGAAATGACGGATGCGTGAAGAGACTCCTCCCTCTTGGAACAAAGCCCATCCCCACGCTTATGTAATTCCCGCTCTCTCCGAGTTGTAACACAGCATCACGCCTTGGGGGAGGGGGTGGCGGGGTTCTGCAGGACTCAACGTACATTGCGGAACCACCCTAGAGACGTACCCAGATGCACTTATGTTTGTAAACCCGGAATCTCATTTTTGGGGACCTTCAAAAACTGAGGACTCTGTCTAATTCATCAGTCAGGAGTCGGACTAGATCGCTCATGACCCCCTGATTCCATCAATTGGCAAGATTAGCTGCAAAACGGACGCCCTACCTCCACGCAGCACGACCACGTTGACCTCACTCCCTACGGGGAAGTCTTTGAGGATGTCTACCACTTGTGCGTGGCTCAGAGTTTGCACATTCTCCCTGTTGATCTCCTTGATGACGTCCCCTTTCTGAAGGCCACGGCACCACTGGGCGTCCAAGATCATCTTCACCTTCTGGCCCAGCGGGCAGTCGGCGATAGCGAAGCCGAATCCGCCCGGTCCCTTGATCAGCGGCACGCTCACCAACTCCGGCTGCAGCATCCCGGTGGCCGGGTCGCCCTGCCTTCCGTTGGGCAAGGCGGCGACGACCGGCCGCCCGCTGGAGTCGGTGGTGACGTAGTGGAGCTCCTGGGAGGAGCCGTGCAGGACGTCGCCTTTGACCAAAAGTGGCTGGCCGTTGATGAGCGGCACGGCCGTCACCACCTCGCCGCCGTGCAACGCCTGGTTGGCCGGAGTGGGCGGCGGCGGCAGAGGCTCGTCGCTGTCCAAATTCACGTCCGGGGGAAGTGCGTAGCCGCGACAGAGTACCATATCCACGTACTGGTTGACGGGAATGGACTGGAACATCTGCACCACCTCCGGATGGGTCTTCCCCAGAACGCACAATCCATTAATCTCCACGATCACATCACCTAAAATGCAGGAAGAGTGAAATCAAGCCAGGTTCCTTTCACTGTCACCAAAATAGTCTGCGGCTGGATCGTCAATCTTCTTTGCAGATAACACAGAGGCAGTTGCCTTCATCTTATCTCAGACAACTCCTCACAGTAGCAAGGTAATGAATAGCAAGGTCAGAAGAAGAAGTATTACACAGGGTTAGCTTAATGCTTTTGACCGCGACCCAGTTAGCAAAGGCGTCTTGTATTATTGTCGATCAACAATCCATTGAAAAATCAGAAAATGGAGTGTTTGAAAATGTGCAGCTTTTGATGCTTGAACCTCAGCTGTCACAGCTATGGAACTTTGGAACAAGATTGGTTTAGAACAAGAAATTGCAACTTACATTGGCTATAAAAAAACAAAATACATCATTTAAAAACTGGATCCAAACTCAATGTTTTTTTGGTACTTTCCAAAGGATGCAAAAAAATGTATACTATATATATAAAAATAACGTGGTTGTACAAGTGGGATGTAGCTGAATACAAAATTGCCCAGTCCCAATGGATTGAAATGGTGCTAAATTGGAGTCAGCGAACATCTGCCACCAATTAAAATGCCTCTGATTAACCCCGTGTATATATCAGCTCTTCTAATTGGCTTTTTTTTAATTAATACTTTTTTTGCATTTCTTTTTCACAGAGGTCTCAAGGTTTCATGCTATTACTGGCTACAATTTGCAACTCTTGATAATTCCTTCCAGTGTATATTCTTATTGTAGTGTTCATATTCCAAAGTGATTTGATTTCTGTGCTGGACTGGCTTTTGTGTTCCTCACCGGATGCCATTTTGTTGTCTTGGGCGGCTGGGCCGTCACTGAAGACATTTTTCACTTGCAGAAACTCGTCGGTGCGGTCACCCCCGATGATGGTGAAGCCGAATCCCTGCGAGCTCTTCTTCAGCGCCGTGCGGTACATGTCGCCTTTCAGCTGGTTGGGGTCTGCGGTGAAGCCAGGCACGCCGCTCTTTCCTGCAGACACACATCGGAATTCCTGACTTCCTCTTGGTGTCCTCATAATGGACTGAACTTCATTTCCTGTTTTGAAAATTGGGCCCAATTTCATTTGTTATTGAATAGCCTCGCTCTAACAGTATTATACTTTACAAAGAGATTAATAAAATAAACAAATAATAATAAATAATAAACAATTAGATTGTACAGAATTTAAAAACAAACTGGGCATCACCATCTTAACCCAAATTGACCGAAATGCACTGAAATACCTTCCTCGGGTTTTTCCGAACGCTCTGTACGTTTGTGAGCAGTGTGCGAGGAATTTAAATGTGAGCGTTCTCATTCTATCAAATGGTTGAGCAGTTCAAAACATCCAGCGCCAGCGAGGAAGGGCGCTTTATCACAGCCGCCGTGGACTCCAGATGTCCACATGCCGTTACTGTGTGGATCAAGCCACGCTCATTTGCATAATCACATTCAAATTGCTTGATAAACTCGGTGGGGATTTGTTGCGCTTCTTCCTCTGTGTAAATGACAATTTGACTGTCTGGCTGAAATAATGCAGGAGGACAAGAGGTCATGGTAGAAGTATGAATAGGAGGAAGATAAAACAACTGGAATATTATTTCTGCAAATATACATATGGTAGGGCTGCAAATATATCCACAAATGATCAATACTGCCATATTGGCAATATGCATATCGCAAAGACATGCAAGAAGTTTCTGGAATTCTTTGCTTTTATCCAAATTGGACCAGTCTGACGCAAACCTAAATGTCCAGTACTTCAATATTATCTTGATTCATTCTAATTATTTAGATGAGAATTTTATTTATTTTTAAATGATTGATACATGAAAAAAGTGTGTACTGCATGTTCACTCGCAAAGTACAAGTTTGATAACACGCGTGTAATTAATACATAATAACGCAAGATGTTGTGGTTACATCACAGCTGTGGTGTGATAAGCTTGTCAAGTTGCATCATTTGTAATCGGAGGAGCCAAAGCCGTTTCGTCACTCTTTGCACACCTGTGTTTGTGCGCGAGGAGATGGCGGCTTGTCTGATTATGCTCGCTTCTGTCTGATGTGTTGTTCCGACAGCTGTTTTTAGTTGCCCTCGCTCGCGCATGTATGTTAGCAGCCTGTTGCAATGTACGCTAATCCAATCCACATCCTTCCTAATGGACTGCTGCTTGCGTTAAAAGTGCCGACCAAAAAAGAAATACTGTAAATTCCGGACTATAGGCCGCGACTTTTTTCCAAAATTTTGAACCCTGCGGCTTATAGTCAGGTGCGGCTTATATAAGTATTTTTTTCGTGATTTTTGTGATGACTTGATCACTTTTATACACTGCGGTATCTTGAAGAAAAAACCAACAACAAAAATACTATTTTGAAACACTACTATGGCTGCTGCTTATTCTGGCTGTGTTGCTTGTGACTATTATGAGCTTTAGTAGGAATGCACGCTAGGTGACCTGCGTCAAAGGGCTCTAAACCCTTCGTCACAGGCAATGTTGACAAAGACATGTTAAAGTATGTTATAAAAACTTTAAAAAGGCTTTCTGTGAACGGTCTTTCTTTGTAAAAAAACACGTGTGCGGCTTATAGTCCGGTGCGGCTTATATAAGAAAAAAAACTAAAATATCCCCCAATTTTAGCTGGTGCGGTTTATAGTCCGGTGCGGTTTATAGTCCGGAATTTACGGTAGTCAGCATACGTTAGCCACAAACAACCCATCCTGACAATCCCGTTTTAGGTTAATTGAAGGTCGTTGACCTGCGTGAACCTGCATTTATCACACTGGGACAAAAAGTCAAGTGCACGCAGAACGGCAAAAGCAATTAAAGTGCAATTATCGCGCAGAAACTTGGTGGAGCGTTTAAGATCACCCGCAATATAGTAGTATAAGGAAGAATGGAAGGGTTAAGATGTTAAAAATGCTATACCATGAGATGTCGCAGCCTTCTTGATGGTGGCTGTCCCCTGGCTGAGCCTCTTCTTGGCCTCCAGGACCGGGTTCTCAAACTGGGTTTTCTGATTTATGTGGCTGCAAAACAAACATCCAAACAGCTGCATGAACATAAAATATAAAGATTACTACACGGAGCTAGCACGGCGTGTCGATTGGCTGCAGTCAATTTTGCACGAGTCCTCATCTCCAACGAAGCGGAGAGCACCCGCCGTTATTATTAATCCACACATTAATAACGCAGCACACGTTCAGCAAAGTCCAGCTTCTGTAATGGCATTCAGCCATTTAATATTGAAAGAAATGAACTCCCTCCACCAAGCGTGTGAAAAAGCAAGCTAAATTGCCCATTGTCCCCCTGGCGGGGAAAGCAAAAGCCATTGTTCCACAGCAAGCCGAAGCGCTCCATCTATCTGGTGTCCACTCTGCTTGACCAAACTACATCTCGCTGCTGTCATGGTGGCCAAGCAGTGTCACAAAGCCTGGGGAGGCCAGACTGAATTCATAGCGATGTGCTCAAACATCGGGGGGACTGCGGATCTTCCTGGCAGAAATTTTGCATTAGTCAGGAGCATCCGCGCTGGAGATGAAGGCAGCGAGACGTGTGCTGGATTTCAGATGTTTATTTTTAAACATTAACATCCCGTGACATACAAACACTGATCACGTGCTGGCTCGGAATGTTGCTGCTGCACGCCGATACCTTTACTCGCAATATCCATCCCTCCATCAGTATAAATCAATAAGACTTACTCCACATAGTATGTGCCGTACTGCGGGTCGTCAATTTCCTCCCAGCCGTAAGGTAATTCTGCAGAGACAAAGAGGAGGGAGACAGATGCCCCGTGTTCTGTTTAGAAGACAAGCATCATCAGGGTCTCATGTTGTTTGACTTGGAAACAGCCCGGGATCATTTAGAGAACATTTGGAGCAAGCGGGCTTGGATGCAAAGCCCCTGATGAACAGATGAGGCAGAAAGGGGGGAGAGAGAGAGAGAAAGGAGCTCTTCATGCAAGAAAAAGCTTTTCCTTCAGCCCGCTGAAATAATCCATTAAAAATATAAAACAGGCTCGGAGAGTCCCACTGGTCGGGTTGAAGCTCGGGGTGCACTTAAGGCCTCTCTATCAGCATCCCCATTGAAATGCATCAAACAGAGCTCATGTGAGGAAGCCCCCCACATATCTTGTTTGAACATGGAAGCCGAACTGATGAGTTTGTGATTTTTTGGGGGAAAGAGCATTTCCAACCAACACATGAGGTTGATTTGAAGTACTTTTCCCAACTGTGACCAATAAGGGCTCTATAAATAAACTTGTCTGTCGGTCCATAAAGGTCAGAAAAACAATCAAAACAACCTTTGGTTATCTTCCTACTTCTCAAAATGTGGTTACAGATTAAATCTGTCAGTTTTGGATTTGCACCAGCATCTTTCATTTGGAGTCTGGACACAGATAGATTAAAGCCAAAAGATAAAGGGCGCTTAAATGACTTTTCATTGGATGTCTCGATTATCCTTAGCTAACGGTGTTTGCTCCTGATAAGCGGCACATATACGACGATATCATCTATTCGTACCTCCATCCTCGCATTTCTCGGGGGGCTTTGCCTTCTTGGCCAAGCGGGGGTCCAACCACGTGGTGGTCTTGGTGTTGTGACTGCGGAGTACAAAGAGGATCCCGTCTTATTAGAGAAAAAGTAAACGGTGCTCTGTGCACTGAAGAAAAAACTTGCCCATCCCTGGTCCGATCTCACGTCAGATATTATATTTGGTTCGAACAGCAAGAACATACGCATGTCACACGGAACTCACTCGATGAAGTAGACCATGCCTGTCTCAGTGTAAGCCATCTCCCAGTTGAGCGGAAGCGGCTCCAGGCTGTCGTCGCGGGGAAGCGAGCTCCACGTGCGGAAGTCCATGCTGCTGCTGGACTGGGCGTAGCTGGGCACGGCTCGCCTCCAGTCGGCCTTGTGCTCTGCGTGGCGCAATGCAGAGAGAGAACTTATCTAGACGGTATGAAGGCTTGTTCATCCTACACATGCATGTGCATACACTCTTTGTGTTGACGCTGACATGTATGTAGAAACTCCCCACAGAGGTGGACGACTATTACGCAAGTAGGCGACCAATGGGTTTTGTTTTGGGTAGTGGTAGGCGGTAGACTATTTACAGAGCAGACGCAATTATCATATTCCCGTCTCCAAGCTGGATCATCGTAACCCGTTCGGAACTGAAGCGATTCGCTTCAATGCCTGCGGAGAGAGAGGCCATACAATGAGGTCACAGCAGGGTCAAGGCCCTGCTAGACTTTACAAAATGACCAAAAGGTCAGGGGGAAGTGGATGGTCAAGAGTCGGGAGACTTAACGCTCATATTTTCCATTGACCTCCTTCTCAGTCGGACCATAACTCTGCCCATCTATGGGCGCCTTGAGAGCAACAGGGCACGAACCATTGTTCGTTGGCCATAAAAAGCACTCCGACGGCTCCGGGCAGATGCAATATGTATTTGAGTTCAAATATGTGCAAGCTGTTGGATAAACACACTGTGGATTGGTGTGGATCCTCTGTGCAGCTGAATAAGCAAAAGGATCGGCCCGCGCTAAGCGAATTGGACAAAATCGTCTTCATTTTGTTCTTTGTTTCCATCGAAATGTCACATTGAAAGGCACCTCTGCAAAGGTTGACTGTTGGATGTGCTTACGATACTTTAAATTAGGATAAAAGGGGATGTATTTAACGACCGGCAGTATAGAACTGTGAGCAACTTCAAGTGATGACCTAGAAATACATTTTTAGGACTTGTAGTGGGCTCATTTAATCCAGAGACCAACACCAGTACATGTTTAAGTGCCACTAATGTCCTCGTGTTTGACAGAATTGCGTTGGTGAGTATATTCAAGCGCTATTTCTTTGGAAGTGCCTCGACTTTTCTGCACTTGCATGATGTGTGTGCTGACAAGATATTTGCCCTTGAGAATATGCCACGTTAGAGGTGAAAAAAAAATATATTTTTACAAAAGCCTGATCTTTTTTTATCAATGCTACAATGACCAACTATAAGGTCTTGCAGTAGAGCATGTACCTCCCCCAAGGCTCAACTGTGGCACATAAAAAAAAAAAAAAATGTGTGTGCACCCTCTTAAGTAAAACCCGACCAGACTCTTGAGGTTAAGGTCAGACAAATATGTGTTCAACTCAAATAGTCGTGTCTAATCTGCAAAAGTCCTCTTTCCACGAAAATGACAGAGACGGACAGTTACACTGACGCCGCTTGGCTCATCGTCGCCCGAGGACACGGAGGACACAATATGTTGGCAAAAGGCCCGTTGATTTAGCGTGACACCGACTCACCAGGCAAGCCGTTGACCAGCGGTGGCCTCTCGTCATCGTCCTCTTCCTCGGGCACGGCGCTGTCCTTGCGGTCCATCTTGCTGACCGAGGTGGTGCGCTTGCGAGGAACGTCGCCGCCAAAGTCTTCGTCAAACAGGACCTGGTCCACCAAGTCGGGCTGCACTAGGTTGGGCTCGGCGGGGGGCTTCGGAGTCCCATAGAAGTTGCCTTCAAAAATGAGAAGAAAACGATTTGAAGGCCCAATCTTGTTATCTTACACGTCTACGTATTTTCCGGCGCACCATTTCCTAAGCGTGCACGTTTCACACTCACCACAGTGCTTTCATAACTCATGTCACATTAAAATCACTCTGCTTGGATTTCGCCAGCGACTAATTACACCGTTCACTGAGTGCGGCAATTAGCTATCGTCCCAGTTTGCCATTTTTCCTCTTAATGAAGAAAAATCCCATGTTACACATGACAAATATTTAGTCAGATAACACAAGTGAGGGGTTATCTAAGCGGAGAAAACGGAGCATGCTTGGCTAAACGGCGTGCTACTGGATGCGCTCACCTCCATTTATTTGCAGCTAATCCATTTGCAAGGACGACCATTTCCCTCCCCGTAAATGACGGGCAAATAAGTGACGGCTGCGCTTTAATCGCGATTTTTAATGAGATTAATTAAAGAACAGAGAGTGATACCACTGGGAAATGGAATTTAATTAGCCTCTGTTGGAAAGGAAAAAAAAAAATCCTATTTTTGATGCAGCTACACACGGGAGCAGAATCTTTTCATGTACTTAACAAGGAAGACGGCGACATAGCGAGCCTTAAGAGCGCCGTTTATCACCTCTTTTTATAGCCTTGTGCCCGACATGCTTGAAACATGGCTGGATGGCGGTCTGAGCTTGACCAGACCCCAACAACATACAGCACTACAGTAATCACTCCTTCACATCACAGAGCAGACCCACACAAAATGAAACCCCAAACAGCCGTAAGTCGGCCTCGGAGCCCTATTTTCCAATGTTTAAATCTTAAATGTACATTATAAAAGAGAAAAACATTTGGCATCGCATTTTCTTTGTGTGGCTGCACATCTTGCACATGGCAGAAACAGCCGGATGGAAGGACGAGCGCTTTTCCCAGTCAATCCGCCTGCAGTTTACAAAGTGACCCCGTTTGTCAAAGATGGCTTCATTAGCAGGCGCAAAGATGGTGAACAGAGATGTAAGAGGCCGCTGGCCCGTCTGTCATCACACGATGACATTGATCGGCCACGCTACCTGTGTGATTAACGAGGTGTTAGTAAGTTACATGCGGGTTACGTCAGATGTACCCGCAAGACATTTCATCATCAATAAATAGTCCTCAACTACATCAAATATTGTTTTTTCACCATGACAGTGGACACGCTTGACAACATCAAAGTACACACCCATACGAGATACGAATATTCTCAAGTGTTAGCGACGATTCAACTTCCCTTGAAGAAAAACAAAATGTCGCTCTTAATCTTTTCACTGAGGTTTGGCTCCACCCCTGGTGGTCATAGGATGCTCCTCCCCTGGCGTCTAATCACACCTTGCCAACCGGGTCAGAGTGATTAATAAAAGAGCAGCGAAGAAGGTATTTAAGAGAAATTATGCATATGAACAGTGACGAGGTGAAAAATAGAACGCTATACATGAGCCATTAACATAATGAGCATCCAGGCAGGTCACTTGAGACTATTAGCAAGACTATTACGGTTAGCGCCGAGCCCCATTACTCCGCTACTTTGAGCACAGTTTAGTCAGTGTAAAGTGAAGGCCAATGGCAGCCGGGGAGTCGTGCTGACCTGTGACAGAACCCGTCTGACCTTGTTTATTTTGCTCTTTTCCGCTACGCTCCAAGCCAAGCTCAATGGAGAAAGGAGAGAAAGAGAGGGAGAGTGGAAATGGAGAGGCAGTTCCTTAATGCCATTACTTCCACTCCGCCTTGGAGTGCAGGGAGCAAGTGTGCAAGACTGGCTTTTAGTGGGAAGAAAAAAGACGGAAAGAAGATAAGTGTTGCAGCTTCAAGTTGTAATAACAGTGTTTGCAAGTAGGAGGCAGAATTTCAAGATGGCCGGAATTTCATTTCAGAGAAGATGACGGAAATTGCTCACAAGTCAGGGACAATTTAGGGCTAGAAAAGTGACTACACCATTACCCAAACACACACACATGATGTGTTAACAGTTGACACACACAAACACACAATGCACACACACGCCCTTAAGTCGCTTTTCTGGCTGGAGGAGGATTTGGCTTTATCTTTTTAATTCTCCATCATATGGGAAAGAGCGGCGCTTAGATGCCGCCGCTGAATGGGATGAAGGCAGCGAGCGCCACGAACAGTCGGTCCGTTCAGGTCACTGGTGAATTGTCGGGAGGACAAAAATCAACAACAACAAATCCTTGGCTTTATTTTGCCTGGCGTGCAGAATTGCGACCAGAGAGAATGTGCTTCGCCTGATGTGAGCAGGCAGATTATTATGTTATTGCTGTAATCATGTAAGAGAAATTCCACGCTACACTCCCTTTATACAATGACGACGGCATTATTTGGCCAGGCCTCAGAATACATACTCCTATAGAACCAATTGGAATGCCACTTGGGAATGAAAAACTGTGAAAAATAAATTAGATTCATTTTCCTGCCTTTGTGTGGCTGCTTGTTGCGAGCCAGCATTCTTTTTTTTCCCCCAGAAAATTCCCTAAATTTTACTTCTTTTGTATTACATTTCATTTTTAGAATGATTACATCCTTTTCTTGCAATATTATAATTTGCGTATAATGATAAAATAATCAATTAAAACGACCTCCACTTATCTCAAAGCAAACAGAAAAACACACACTTGATGGATTCCTTTGGTGGAAATTTTAAAATTGTGGAGAGACGCATCTATCCTCTGAAAATAGCACGAGTGGAGAGTCTCTGAACCTCCTGGTGTGCGACAGCCCATCCAGCAGCCGGAATCAGCAGGTTGGCTGGTTGACATAAGGTCAACGCACAGCGCCACAGCCGCTCAGCTGGTTCTCAACGCCGCCTACCACAAGACACGGCGGCAAGACCGAGCAAGGCCGGCAGGACCGATTCAGCAATGCTTCCATTTACCATCATAGGTGCCGCTCTCCAGAAGAAGGCCACTCTCCTCCAGGATGCGGAAGTCGCCCAGGCTGATGAAGTTGTAGTCAACGCCAGGCACCTCTCCCTCCCGAGGAAGCCTGGTGGTGCCTGTGCAAAGCAAAACCAAACAAAATATCTGTGTTCAATCACTCCAACTTGAAAACTGCCCAGCAACAAGCTCGAAAACGGTCAAGTCGAGAAAAGTGACATCAGGAGCAAACCAATTGTCGTTGGCAACTTCGATTCAAATCTCTATTATGTAGATGAAGCTTTATGGAGGACCATTCATTCATTTATTCCCTCGCTCCCGTCAAGGCCGACTGAAGGACGAGAGGAAGCACAGAGGCGCGTGCCAACGCAGTGACTCGGGGTTATTAGACATTCATCGCACATGATTTATGTGATGCGTTATCGGTTCTGTCCAAACAAAAAGCTACAATGTAAAAAAAAAAATGCTTTTGACATCATTTGTGGAGGGCAACTCAACGGCTTTCAAGCTGCAACGGAGCCGTGAAGCTCCCAGTTGCTTTTATCACACGCTGAGAAGCTTTCCTTGATATTTTCAAAACCTGTGGCAATTAGCGGCCAACTTGCAATGAAGTAACTTTATGTCACATTTTTTGTTTTGATTTTCCACTCCCCCATTCTAATTGGACTGTGACAGCCCCAACAAATGGCCCGTTTGATAACGAGACAAACATCAGAGGAGCCTTCTCCGCGGAGCTTCTTGGTAATGTTCATTTTGCGTTAGCCCAAGCGCTTGACGTTTTCTCTTGTCGTGAGAGAACGCCAGCCTGAGCTGTTTCTCATTAGCAAGGGCTCTGAGTCGCAGCTTTGCTCTCAAAAAATGTTCCCCTGCAGCCCAATTACTTGAGTCGCCAATGCCGCATACCTGCCAAGTGTCTCCTGCAAGCAAACCACGCCGGGGCATCGCTCTCCGCTGGGCGGCGGCGACATAATGAGGTCTCATTCCAAGTGAGAGCAGAGCAGCTACGGACTCGGCTTGTAGATGTGCTTTCTTATTTTGGATGGATTGTCAAGTTTTATTGGGATGGATCTTTGAGAGTCGCATTGCAGTCATAGTTTCCCTCAGAAGGCCATTAAGATTGTCAAAGAGATAAATGGTCATTAAAAAAATGCTAGCAATATCTACCGTTTTTTTCCGTGTATAGTGCGCAAAATTTAACAAATTTATTGTCCTAAAATCTGGGGTGCGCATTATACATGGGTACAAAAAATTTTCCAGCATCAGCATGCCATTTTTAGGGTGCGTATTGTACATGGGGGCGCACTATACACGGAAAAAAACGGTATTTTTAAAAAGTGAAGACAATTTCGAATTGTAGTAATGCCATAAAGTCGATGGAAAATTTGGCTTTGCGGGCCACATCAAATGATGTGGCGGGCCGTATCTGCCCCCCCGGCCCTTGGGTTCTACACCTAGACAATACTTTTAACCGTTATCCTCAATCTAAATTTAGCAGAGGCAGTGTTTGAGGAAGCTCGTTGGAGAAGGTCACAGATTAAGGACTTTATGTGGTGCAGCATGCATGGCTGTGCACATATGATGTATGGTCTGTGTGTGTGCACGCTGGCAAAATAACGCTCGTTGAGTTTGTGTTTAATCTCAGCGTGGCGTCGAGGGAGCGTGCCACTGAGATCCTGAAGGGGTCAAATAAAAAACAAAAAAAAGCCCTCCTGCTTTTATCCTCTGCAAAGTCGCATCTCGTTTGAATGAGATGGAACGTGCCCGAGTAAGGCTTACCGCATGATCATTCTGAATTATTTCCCTAACGGCTCCTCGTACACAAACGCACACGCACACACTTCTAGACCTTTGCTCTCCACTTCTCTTGACGCTTCACTTTTTGTCTTAACTTGTTTTGTTTTCTCAGGCGACTGAGATTAGAAAGGCTTTGGTCTCAAAACAACAGAATGGTTTTTTTCATCAATTACCGTATTTTCCGGACTATAAGGCGCACCGGACTATAAGGCGCACCTTCAATGAATGGCCCATTTTAAAACTTTATAAGGCCCACCGTATTACATCAGTCATGATCAAATATTACTTACGTGCCTAGAAGTGTTTGAATAGTCAATTGAATGTTACAATTTCACATTCATACGCCATTTCCTTTTCGAATCAATGCACTTCTTAAAATCAGAAGCTAGATAACAGCCTGTAAATGGCTGACAAAAAAGAAAAGACGGCCATAAAACAAGGACGCCTAGAGGTAATTTAAACAGAGGGGAAGGATGAGAACACGAGAGCAGACAGACGAGCCAGTGACGGAAGCCATTTGCCGCTTCTCCCACTCATTACGGCAGTCATTCAAGTTGGGAATGAGAGTCCGACTCGTTGGGGGCCTTGTGATAAATGGAGCCTGCGGGCCATAAAGCCTCAACGAATGCCACCGAACATGAAAAAGAGAATGGAAAAGCGTGTTCCCCGTGACACTTGAGGATGGTGTGTGTGTGTGTGTGTGCAGGTGAGATTGGGGCAAGAAATGGATCATTTGCTGTACCTTGGCTCAGAAAGTGCCTGTTCAACAGCTTTAAGATGAAAGATTGCGCAATACAGCAGATCACAGGGATTTAAACATGTGCGCCAGGCAACCTCTGGACCTTTATTTGGCTTCCTCAAGAAAAATTAGAGGTGGGATTAATCCATTGAAGCATTTTTAAGAGCTGTAAAAAAAAATTGACATACAAGCCTTGTATGGTGGCAGTGAACTCAATCCAACTCACGACTTCCAGCTAACAATGTAAAATGCCAATGACTCACATTAATGAAATGAATAGGATTATTGATGGCTAAAACATCTGCTGTGCCTTTCAGTTCCTTGTTAGAGAACATCAAGCTATGCAAAAAGGTTTTGAAGTATTCAACAGTTGTGTGCATTCAAACAAAGGAGGTCAAATATGGTGGTGCATTTTCATTTCAAACTAAAGAAGCCCCATATTTCATCAAAAAGGCAGATTCCTGATCATTACTATTGGCATAGCGAGCATTAAAGACAAAGAACTGGGAGAACATACGGGGTGGGGGGGGGGGGTAATAGTTCTTCCAATGAACAAAAGCAAAAAGACGCAGTTGAAGAATAGCAGCGAGCAGCATGCTAATGAGAAAAATACTGTTCCACATCTAACCTTTGAACACAACTAGCAAATCAATAATGCTTAGATGCAGGCAATTAGTGCATGGAGATTTGAGAGAAAACTGTCATGGATGTGACTGAGAGGGTGAAGTAATACACAATAATTAGACCAAGGAAGTGAGCCATGATGTGTTGGAGACCATTGGAAATCGATAAAGCTCTTGGCTTGATGTAAACAATCAGTTTCAGTTCAAATGGATCAATTGAACCGAGCAATATGTTTTGTTTTGACCCTCAAAGTCAACCATCATTTGTTGGCTATTATTTTAAATCAATATTGCTCTTGCTTTGTAATAAAGAATCAATTTATGGCGATTCAAAACGTGATGACTGTTTTGTCCTACTAACCCAACCGTATATATCTATTTTTTTTAAATCAGATACAGGCATTAAATTGAAATTTGGACATCTGAGTCCAGCCCAGATACATCTGCTGAGAAGGACTTTGGTGATCCGTTCCAAAACGGTCATACTTACACGGGATGGTGCGCAGGTAGAGGTTGTCCCGTATAATCTGCTGGAGTTTATGGTCCAGTGAGCCCTTCTGAAACTGCAGACTGAGGTAGTGGCGCAGGTCCGTGTTCAATACTTTGCCTGCAGAGAAGAGAGACGGACACATAACGGGTCAATACAACACGGCGACACTCCCCGGGAAAAGAGTTCACGGCAAAAGGAGAAATCAATCCGAGTCATTTCAACATCAACGGTGTTAAAGATCACACTATTGACTCGGTGATATCATATCATTGGCTTCCTTTGTGCACGGCTCTCGGAAATGAGGTACGGGGAGCTTCTACCTAACGGAGACAGTTGGATTCGAGCCAAATAAATGTAGGTCATGTGAAATGCTCTCTTTTAGTGATTAAATGGACACGAATCTCATTCCAAAGAATCGCTCCTTGGTCACGGTGTTTCTGATTGGATCAAGTTAAAAGGATATGACCGACCACCTGTTCTTTCCAACTTTTGATTTGCACACCGAGAGAAATTACAGGACAAAATGTCCCATAGATTAGTTCAAGTGGATTTGAAACTCGTGCATTGTGTACAATTCCAGTACAGTGAAGAAGGTGGTGCACTTGACGTACGCTTCCAACAAAGGAGGAACCGTTGAATGTTTGCCAAGCCCAGTTTCTGCAAAGACTCGCAAGGCAGCAGCAGGCAGAGGCTTCAACGTTCTCTGAAATATCATCATAAGGAGTTTTCAAAACAGGAGGAGATCTGCAATGTCTGCTCGGTCTGTTTGGAAAATCTCTTGACAGGAGGGAGACAGTCACCTTTGAAGCTCTGCACTTTCTATCTCAACGCCATTCTTTTTCTCTCCCAGTTTCAGAGCAAACGAAGCTCAGCAGGACTGCTCGGCGATGATGTGAATGCATCGCAGCAGGACTTAAGATGAGATCTTTGCTAGCGTAGATGGAATGCATGTGCTGATGAAGGGCAGACGGAATAATGATGAGCTTCGGGAATAGCTTTCTCAAATCCTCTTTGCCGCTCCTCATCTTACCACAGACGAGTAAAAACAGAGGCAGCAATCCTATTATTTTGCATTTTAAAAGAAGCTCCGGATCCAAATTTCGGACATGCTTGAAATAGCGTTCAGAAAGCGCCGTCTTCCCGCGAGGTATAAGCCCGGATGGATCTCCACGGCTCTCCGTCATCAGAGCTGGTCAAAGGGGTAGAAAGAACTGAGGCCCAATCTGGCGACTAAATCATAAAGCTGGCCCAGAAATGTTCCGATTCAGCTAGCACACGTGGGACTTGACGGGAGAAACAAAAGCGATTTGAACTCTTCGCTTTCATCGGGGACTCCTACAAAGTCCGATTCGAATTGGTCGAATTTCCGGACTTACCCTGACAAGGGGAAAAAAACGGTCTTTATGGACTTGTGAAGATCGCTAGCTAAGAATTTTGATCTATGCTTGAACTACCGTATTTTCCGGACTATAAGGCGCACCTAAAAACCTAAAATCTTCTCAAAAGCCGACAGTGCGCCTTATAGTCCAGTGCGCCTTATATATGGACTAAATTCCTAAATTCAAACTGGCCCGAAGCATTGTGTCATGAAATGAAGCATAAGTGGCCTGCTGAAGACTATGAATCATGAATCAAAAAGACAATGGATCATTATTTTGTGATTATAAAGTCATTTGTTGCATCTGAAGTTGAAACAAAAAAGATAAAATGGAGAATGATTTGATTTGGATAAAAAATCTGACATGATGCATTAATGGTGCGCTTTATAGTCTGGTGCGCCTTATATAAGGATTAAGTTTTAAAATGGGCCATTCATTGAAGGTGCGCCTTATAGTCCGGTGCGCCTTATAGTCCGGAAAATACGGTACTGTCCCATATAGTGACGAGGTTAAAAACGTGTCGTGAAAACCACGTCAGTCTCGACATCCTCAATGGAGACGTCAGAAAGGTCAGCACAAAGCAGAAAGTTCTTTCGACACTGTTTACATCTGGCGTAAAGTCCGTCGGGGATTTTTCTCCATACGTAAAAATTGCTGTGAATTTGATTTGAGCATGATGAAATATGATTGAAGTGCCAGAAAGAGCCATGAGGGGAATAAGTTGTAAACAAGTGCTGCAAACTTTTTAACTGCTTGCACAAAACCAAACTTTGGGCATTGAATATCCAGTGCTCAAAAATGAAATCCAGAATCCACCAACATGTTTTTGTTGTACGTTTCAATAGCGAGGCATCAAATCTGTGAAATTTCACCACATGCTTTGAATAGGCAAAAAGAAGCACCATCTTCTGGACAAATATTAAAATCTAAAGCTAGCCATTCAATTTAAGGTGTTCAAAAATGCGTTTTCCAATTGCTTTTTTGTAGTTGCGGCTGGGTCGTTAAAAAAACGATCAATAATTAGCAACCCCAACGTGGTGTATCACATTCACTTGGCGACACATGCTCGTGCAATGCGGAGCCTTGGCAATGGCGAGCCGCCAGCCGTCAAAGAGAGTGGCACTTGCATGCTGCTCTACAAAAAGAAAAAAAACAGAAAAAACATGTCCACACACAAACAGCACTACAGCGGCACTGCGTCGAATGTGTTGCTCACAGTGCCCTGTCAGGGACTGTTAGTGAGGCTGTCACATCACACAAGTGGACTCGCTCGTCTTTTGCCCCCGCAGATAACGGCGCTATTGGAGCAGGCCTCATTTTTCCAGCGACAGTGCCTCAATGGACTGTGTTGCGGCCGTCGGAAGCTGAAGCCGTTTGTAGCCTGTCTCCCAGGCCCGGGCTGGAAGCCAACACACGGTTTGGACCGAGAGGGAACTGTTACATAAGAGAGTTCTGTATATCTAACAGGAAGAAAAAAAAATGATACTGGGCCAGATGTTTTTAATTACCGTAATTTTCGGACTATAAGTCTTTTTTTTTTTTTTCATAGTTTGGGTGGGGGGGCGACTTATACTCAGGAGCGACTTATATACATATATGTGTTTTTTTCACTTTTTTGGGCATTTTATGGCTGGTGCGACTTATACTCCGGTGCGATTTATAGTCCGAAAATTACGGTATGCATGTATGATTCCACAAAAGGCATCAAAATAATGTGTTTGGATATTAGTACTGGAAAATGTTGACGGTCATATTGAGGAGAAACACGCCGCGCTTTCTTGCCATTTTTACTGTTGAACCTGCGGCACCCTGAGTTAATGAGAGATGTTTTAACAATTAATAGAGAGTGAGCATTTACTCCGTGGCGAGTCTGGGGAATGCCCTCCTGCAGCATACGCCACGTCCACCGGGTGTTCATTATCTGAGTCATCTGCCTGTCACTTAATTAAGCGTCCACGGCACAAAAGGAAATATGTCATCGGGTCCGGCAGCAGCTTGCGGCGGACTGTGGGAAGGGACGATTTGCGCCAGCGTGCAAAAAAATAGAACCCATTTTTTCCAACAACAAAATCTTCTCTTGACCTTTTGCAAACACAGCATTAAGGTCACTGAAGATTGACTTTTTGTAACATTTCAAGGATCACTTCACATGCATTAAGATAAAGAAATGATTTTTTGAATGCTATTGTTTGATTCACTTTATACTCTGAGTGACAAGCCCACAAATCAGTCCGTCTACTCTAAAACAAGAAAAAAGTGACCGCTAACCTGATGACTCCCAAACGACATCAGTAAGCCCGAAAAAGAAAACATCACAAAGTCGGTAATAACATGTTTTAAACGTGCCCTGTGTAGATGAAGGAAACACAATCGCATGCATCCAATCAAACGGTTACACAGTTGCTTTTTAAATCCCTTCAGCTTTGCCCTGAATGTTGTGCAGGTAAACGCTTGGCCAAGAAGCTGCCGGCTGCATGACTCAGTGATATCCTGTTTGCCGGGCTCTCCTCTCAGCCCCTTGGCATCCCGCTCTCATCGCCCACACTTCCTCCACGGCGGCCGAGCGTGGACATCTTTGGCCGCCAGCACCTCGGGCCGCTTTTTGACTGACAACCGCAGTGCGGTGAGCCTCGGCTGGCTCAGAGCGGGCTGGGCAAAGAGTGCCATAAGCATCGTTTAAAATCTCACACCTCACGTAGCACCGTCAGATGGATTCTCTTCACTTATATAAGCGCCACGCGATGATGGACGGCGGCGGCGCATCCGGATGCGGCGTCCGTGCTCAACTGCCCGATAAAAGCAAACTGGCAGTTGTCTCGCACGCTCCAAATCTCCCCTCGCACACTTCGTTTGACCTTGTTTTTAAAGGGCTGACAAATAAGCAGCTTATCTGTTTTTAGACCTGTTTTTACATTTATAGGCATTCAGAAGGTAGCATTCTTTCAAACCTAATGTTGATGACATCTGAAAGTGACCCAAAAAATGCATCAAAGTGAAAATATTTGTAAATGTCTTTTTTTTTTTTGTACAGGAGTTACAAAGTTTGTGTTTGTTGGGGTTGTTCCAGGTCAAATTTAAGTCCTTCTTACATTTATTCGTGTTTGGTGATGGTACTTGATAAAATAAAATAAAATAAAATAAAATAAAATAAAATAAAATAAAATAAAATAAAATAAAATAAAATAAAATAAAATAAAATAAAATAAAATAAAATAAAATAAAATAAAATAAAATAAAATAAAATAAAATAAAATAAAATAAAATAAAATAAAATAAAATGTTTATGATCTGACATTCCCCTTAGATGCTAAAGACTGCACGTATTCCTTTTTTGTGTAAACGTACGACACAGTTCCAGCTGGGTGATTTTACAAGTAGATGCAACGCTGTGAGACATCTGCTTCCACAGTCAAATTAACTAACCATATGTTCCTCCCACCACCAACTCCATGTATCCATCAGCACCGGGGAGATAGTTGGCTCTCTGGTGTGCCCGTGAACAAGTTGTGCATAATTTTCATATTAAATCAGGTTTCTCATCATCATGACCTGATTGGTTAGGTGGAGCGAGATGCGGCGCCACTTTCAACTTGCCAAACCACAGTTATGTATGTGTGACGTAAATAAATACATAAAGAGTGAATCAAAATCTTTCGATTGAGTCATTTTTCAATCCAATTCCTAATATCAATCGTAGCAAAAGAAAGCGATGATAGAGGTTCTACTTTGTATAAAAGAAAATTCAGTTTTGTATTCTACCAAACAAGTCCTTAAGAGTCTCCACGCTGTTCTACACGACGACACAAATATATGCAACGTAAAAACAAGCACAACTCAAGTGAGATGTGTTGTTTATAGGCGGGTCCTCCTGATCCCGAGCTTGTCGCCACGTCGTGTCTGCATAAAAGTGAAGCCGTGTTTTTTTTTCCCCCTCCTCCTTTTGTTGCAGACTACAAGTGCGGTTGAATTATTGAACGTGTGAGTCCGAGACAACAACTGCATTAGATGCCGAAATGAGGTGGAAGCCGAGCAACACGGCGAGGAAAAAAAAGCTCGCCGTGTTCGCCGTGCATTGTAGGCCTAATGACGCGGCCATGATTCCCAACACCACCTTACACAAGTGTGAAAAGCGTTCCCAACGACAACATCACCTAAACACGACACTGCAAACTTGATTCAATTCAAAACCGCACCAGGCTAGCCATTACAGTAATAATCTTAATCTAATATTAATAATATATTAATCATCATTATTACTGAATGGAATACTTTTTGATGACATTCTTTAAAACTTGGTTTCTAATATTTTGTATTCCATTATATAACAACCGCTGACTTCATTGGGCATTCTGTTTGATGTTTAATGAGTCCGCAAAATAAAAAAAAAAAAGCCTGAGTCATTCCGAACCTAAGATGGCTGTCACGAGGCGCTTCACCATTAATCCAGCCAGCCGGCCGCGAGGGAGCGATAAGGGAATATATCAGATTTTATCTGGGGAACAAACTACAAAGGGCTGTCTGCGGCGGCTATCGCACAGGAAGTGGCGAAATCTCCGCCGTACCTATTTTGGCATTTTTGAAAGCCTGATGGACATGATCGTCCCCGTCGTTTGGGAGACAGCCGACGTTTCGCTCGGCAGATTATTATAAAGTGAAGAAGAGCGATGAGAGTGCACGTGGAGCTCGTTTCTTTGACATTTGTTCTGTTTGGCCGAGACTCACGGCGGACTGCTTTCCATGACGAATAGCACATAATGACCACCAATGGTCAATTTAGCATCTTCAGTGGACCTCACGAATGTTTTTAGAGTGAGCAAGGAAATCATAGAAGTGGAGAAAATCAAAACAGACATACAGCGCGGTTTTAACAGATTCCAAGTTCAATTGAACAGATTCCCATTTTTACTTCTCAGAAAATGTGCTTGTTTGTTTCCAAAGGTCTGGAATGTATCCACAGGGATAAACGGGGACTATTATTATTAGAAGAATAATCCTGCTAGAGTGCTTTTGTTTACACTTTCTTGTCATTTCAGATAAGTGGGGGTGTGGACTAAAAGACAAGTGAGGCTGCATTTGTTTGCCATCACAAAAGACTCAGCAGGGAACAAAAGTTGCAAGATCACTGGCTCATCTTCCTCCCAGGGCTACCAGCTCTTTTTCACGCGCATGGCAACTCCTCTATGGAAGGTCGTCGTTTGCGTGCTAGGCGAAATGCCGCTACCACGTGCACGTTTTATTCTTGAGTGAGCAAAGAGCATTGCGGGGGCATCTTGGGAAAGTGCACGGAGTTAGAGAGAGAGAGAGAGAGCGCAGTGCCCAGATGTTTACCGCACACGCACACACATTATGAATGCAAGACTACTGCAAATAAATGAGCGCTCGTGCCAAGTGAGTTCACATAATGCAGTTAAGGCTAGCTCCACACGGCTAATTTGTGAAGCCACACTCGCAGTGGCCTCTGAACAACTTTTGAAAATCTCAAGTTGTAATAACAATGTTTACCACTAGATGGCAGGTGTCATTCAACAACCATTACACCCCCAAGACTATACCATTAGAGAAGAGAAAATGTGTCCTTGCGTCGTTTCGTTGGGGCAGCCATGAGGTCAAGAAAATTCTGTCTTTAAAGGTCAAGACATTACAGATTCACCTCATCAAAAACAAAATTTACAAAGTTGACCTCAAGACGCTATGAGACATGCAAGATTCCAAGCTAAGTCACCACTATAACAAAAAATATGGGATGCATTTGAAGAATCACTCAATAAAAAACAGACACGTGCTGTCCTTGGAAAAAAAAAAAAAAAAACAGACATGTGTTGTCCTTGAAAAAACATTTTCGCTATACGTACAGTCCTATTTGATCTCCCAGTTGCACTGATGAAAAACGGCGCCCCCATCATTTAAGGTCGCCGTCGCCGACCTCGACTTTGCTTCGCACTAATGACAGGCTCATCCAATAGCTCATCAAAGAGCGCCATGGCAACCGAAGGACACTGCAGTAACTCACAGGCACAATCTTAATCCTTTTCTTATAATCCTGCTGTCTGAAAGAAAGCGCAGATCAATTTGGAACAATGAAACCACGGTGAGAAATACGGCTGCTCATAAGAAATACAGTCGCTGCGGCGTTAGACTATCCTCACTCTGGGATAAACTGCGAAGCCTTATCACCTCTAAGAGGGGCTTCCAGTTGAGGAGTCTGCTTGGAAACAGATAGAAACGACTCCTAATAGGCGAAAAGGCCACGGGAGTTTGGGGATTGTCCCATTCGGCAGCCGAGTAGCTATCAACTCGCGGGCCGGCCGGATACCGTGCGGTAAATACGGCAAATTTAATTCCCTTCCATTTTTCTTGGCTTTTCAAGCAGAGGAGTTATGGTTGCAAAAGCTTGCGGCTTTTGAAAAATAACAAAATCAGAAGCCCGTAAGGCAAACACAGTGACTTTCTTTGACTGAGGTATTGGAATAAAAGCACATTATTCATCATGAAGGCCAGTCGCTGAAAACAGTCATTGCCTTTGAAAGTCCAGGTGATGTAATCCATCTTTACATCCCATTTCTACTTTCCGTGGTTGTCGGGCCGTGAAGCCATTATGTCCTCAAATCAAGGCTATTACCTCAATCAAAAAGCCAGAGCCAGAGTTTTGATCACGGTTTTTGTTTCATCGAGTTATCAGGATTAGCTCAAATTGGATAAAATATTTAATGACATAGTTCGGTCCGGAACGAAGAGTCATGTAATGAGAGGTACGTTTGTACAAATTTATGGTCATAGATCCTTTTTAATCTTTGAGATTGTCGGCCCTGACCCGTTTGACCCGATATTATCAACCATCATCATCTCACATAAGAAAGGCAGGCGTTTGACATCCTTGGTCGGAAAGGGGCAAAATTGGGACAAAATCAGCTCGAGTGTCTTTGTGAATATCCGACCTTATTAATTTTTTTGCTATTTGCGACAGGCCTCAGTCCTTATTAGCGTTTGTTCTTGCAGTACTTGACAACACAAGTTTCTTGAGTGGCAGCTAACCTGTGGACTTGGACATCTTTTCTCCAAGTCGGTCCTGCACTGTCAGGCTGCCTTATGCATGTTTCTGCATGAGGTGGGGGGGGACATGAAGTCACCAAGGACAGAGTCTATAAACTCACCAGAGTCGCAAGAGATACAGACTCTGTGTAGATGACTACTGGCCAGGGAGAAGTCCATTTTGACATCTCTGTGGCTTCAGGGAGAGTTAGCCTTTCCCTGAGAGGGAACAATATTGTCAAGGATAGAGAGACGAAAGGAAAGAGGAGGAACGTGGGTGGCCATGACAACCTGGCTCAGGTGCGCGCCTTGACCCGTTAATAATGGCGCGTACGGATTATTCGCCACAAAGATGGACACGAGTCCAAGGTGGATCAGGTGTGAAACAAGCGCCACGTCAAGTGTGGAGTGACACGTGAGAGCGTCAGAAGCTACCACTTTTAGCTAATCAGAGGATCCAAGAAAACTGCGAATAAATAAATTTGAAACAATGATAAAATTCCACATTTATACAGAAGAAGTCGGTGGTGGGTGGCTGCAAGCATCAGCTTTGTCTTTAATAAATCTGGGTTGGAATTAAAAAAAGAGTAAGTGTGATAATTTAAGAGAAAATCCATCTTTGAGTCATTTCAACGTAAAATGGGCGCCTTGTCATTTCGGTAAAGCTTAGCAAACTAGTCGATTGCAATTCAAGCCTAGAGCCCCGAAATAACGGATGTTTTGATGAACCAATCTGAAAGACAAATGAATCAAATTTCAACGTGATTGTCAGCCATTATACATCATTAGCACAAACGTTCACATCCAGTCGGCATTTTCATCCTGATTAAAGAAAACAAGATCAATTATAATGAAGTTCTTGTCGTTTACATTGATTGAACAATTTGAGAAATTGCCGTGACTGCCAAAGTCATTACTTGATCATTTTGTGTGACCAATATTGTTTGTGCTTCACAATAATGATGTCTATTCAAATTGAATGCAGCCATGTTTGCATAAACCCCCTGAACCAGCAGCCACCAGAATCTGTTGTTTTACTGTCCGCATGGCATGCACGTCAAATCCATCCAGCTACCCGAGCGGAAAGCGCCGCCGCTGCCGATACACTGATCCTACAAGACACGGACGGAAGGGGGACCTCAGGTGTGCAAACGCACGCACAAATTATGTAACCGACTCACCATTGCAGGGGCGTCCAAACTTTTATTCTCCGAGGGCTGCATATAGAACGCTGCATTTTTCACCTTGAGTTTATTAAACACACTCCAAGCAATTCCACCGGGTTGGAGTTTGGCCACCCCTGTCGTGCGGCTTACAGATATCAAGCACCAAAGGCACTTTTAAGTTTTGATTCTATTGGATTGCTCGACTGATAATTTGCTTACTTGAAATCCACATCAAATGTTACTATGGCAACAGCGACTTGATGTGATGAATACGGAAACACTGCCAAGCAACTACTGTACATACCACTCACTACTACATTATGAATAATAGATTCCACTGATATTATATGGTGGATATAAATTCATTCCTCATTGCCTCCCATTTTCTTGTTGAAACAATACGAAAATAGGACAGTAAGGCAAAAGCGTTCCAGTCAAATTGCATCAGTGCACTGACCTAAATTCTATCTCAGGATGTAACACTTGATTCGGAACATTTTAGAAATGAAAAGAAAATGGACGTTATGCAAGGCACAAATATTCTAAAGCCAAGAATTGATATGTCATAAAAAGGTCTCCTTATTTCTCGGCACGCTGACGTACATTATAGAAAATGGACTACTGCGGACACTTTCAAATCGTTTTCAGCAAAAGTGCAACATCGACAGTTTGTCTTTTCCATCTTTGTTGTCATTAGCTGGGTTTCGACGGATCCTTGTGTTGTGATCAGAATAAATGCAAATGACCACATCAACTACCTCCATTGGAATAAAAAGTCTGACATTCCTTTCTGAACAAGAGCCATGTAAACAGTTGAATCAGAATAGCCAAGCTGTTCCCGTTGTTGCTTGATCAGTTTTTATTGTAACAAATTCATACCATAATATGCTAGTAGCAATTTACTATGGGTCTGAAAAAAGCGAGAGATGTGTTGCATCTAAGTTTGGACCTCAACAAGTGCTCAGCAAATCCCTTAATTGGCGCCCGACAACAGCAGCGATGGTTGCAGCTGAGTAATCGTCGTGCCGCCTGCTAATTATTCGACGGAAACGCAACAAGAAGCAGCTGTAATCACGGTATTTGCTTTCAAAGGGAATTTCACGTCATCTTTTATGGAGTGGGTGGGGAGGAAGTGACTTTCTGATGATTTCAAGGTTAGGGCGAGGCTTCATTGACCACAACACAACAACGCACAAATTAACACAAGCACTTTCGCACTCACGTACACACTGTAATTGTTAGGTCGGACAACGTTTCCGTAAATCTGCAGCGGGGGGACGCCGACATGTCGTTTTAAATTATAGACTGGATTGAGTGGCGAAAAAAAAGGACAGGACAGCGAGGCCACCTTCAAGCTTTCTGATGATAAAGCACAAAGGCGGGATAAATCAAGTTGTCAAAACACCGGGCGGATCAAGACCAGCCCTCCTACCTCCACGTTAGCCCACCCACCCCCTCAGATGACACAGCTAGGTTTATTTACCCACCAGGAAAATATTACAGAGAATGGGACAATGGATAATTTAATCAAGTGTAAGTGAACACCCCCCCCCCCCTCCATAAAAAAAAAAAATCATGCCGCTCTGACAGATAATCCGCTTTCCTGGAAACGCTCCCAACAGGATTAGCCCCCGTAGGAGAGCCGGGATGCATTTTACGGAGGCAAGCGAGGGATGCAAAGAGAGCCAGGGAGCAAACATAAAGCGGGAGGCAGAATAGGGAGACGCCATCAAGGAGTGAATTATATCCAAGAAGGAGGAAAGATAAAGAAGTACATTAAAAATTCAAGTACATTCTCCCTGCCACGGTCATCAGACGGAATAAGATTCCGTTTGAGGTTGGGCTGCATAAACTGAACTTTGAAAATGAGGCGTCTATAAATGCATGGATCAAGAAAGAAGTCAATATTTCATTCATTTGTTTCTTCAGCCTTATTTATCAATAAATAATTCACAACAGGACAACAGAGTAAAACTTTCAAACTTCTGGTTTTCATGGTGCGGCTGGAAGGGAGGGATTTTGCTTTTGGGTTATAATAGTTTGGGATTTTCATCATACTTCATTTTACTTTGTATTCTATTTTGTTTTAGAATGGGTTTTAGTTTGATAGAAAAATAGAAAATTGCTCAATGCAGAATTTGAAAAATGTCATTTTATATGGATTAAATCAAGGTACAGAAGGTGAATTGAAGTGTGTCGGGAAATTGAACGTTTTGCAAGTTGCTTGGTACAAAGTTTGACTCACTTTATTTCCCCTTAAAGCTTCATTCATGTCATTTCACATTAGGAAATGGTGGCGTGCTCACATGCTTAGTCTCCATCCATCCATCCATCCATCCATCCATCCATCCATCCATCCATCCATCCATCCATCCATCCATCCATCCATCCATCCATCTCGCTGATCCTCATTAGGGTGTTCACTCTTCATGATATTCATAAAAGGAAGTTTCCCAACTGCATCACAATCCTGCCAAGGATCCCACAATGCAACATCCTCTTTAAAGCGGGTGTCGGGCCAAGCTTAAGGCAACAGCTCGCTAATGTGGGCATCGCTGAGCAGCGCTTAAAGCTGTAGCCTTTGATTAAGCTCCTCCGTTCCCAGCCTAATGCCCCTTCCTTGAATTATTCAAGTCCAAGTCGGGTGGAAGTTGGGGGCAAGGGGGGGGGACCGGCCAGCTCGTGCATGCTACAAGCTGGCTAAGTGTTAGACTAAAAAAAAAAACAGAATGCAATAAAGCTCAGTCATGCATAATGGAAGGGAAGCCTTCGTGTCGTGGCAGGACAGCGGAAGCGTGGGGAGGGCAGATTAAGCGCCTTGGCAAAATGGCCGCCATCTTATGCAGGGCAACACTGCGTTGGAAAAGCCAAGTGATGTGCACTCACGTTTGTATTTATCTTCTTTGGATCGAACGTGACAAAGAGCACAGAGGCACAAAGTTTTCAGAATTTGTCATTATCATAGAGAGTTAATGTGTTGCATCGTGTAATCAACACCTCTCTGCTTGGAGCATCCACGCACATGCACAAGCAGCTCTCGTGTTGTAAGAGAAATAGTCGACCCGATTCACTTGACAAAGGTTAAGTGCTACATTAAGAGTCGAACTCAAAACAAAAGCTGCACAATTTGCTTAAATGAAAGTCTGACCACGTATCTTTATTGATCATCACGCCATATGAACAAGATCTATTAAAAAGGATCAAAGGCCTCTTTTTCGGTTTTGAATTTTGATCTAAGCCTGAATTTCTTTTTCTCTGAGTTTGTTGTTTAACCTACCCGTCACTTTTTTTTAATTGAAAACAGATTCTGCACAATACCCAGAAATGGATCAATTAAAAGTAATGGAAAGGGCTCTGTTAAAAGATTTCAACGTAGCCTCACCTCCCTAATCTCTGCCTCCCTCCCTCGAGTGGCTGACAAAAGCCACGCTTAGTCAATCAAGAATACTCTTTCACCAATGTGACCGCTTTATCGTTTGGAGGCGCATTTAGCCAGAGTCCGACACAATCCCCCTTTTTGTTTACCGATGAGAGAAAAGGTGGACTATGCAAACAGACACAGTGTGTAAATAAAAGTGTTCAAACAGAGCACAATGCTCTTCAGCATGCATGAGGCCATTTTTGAATTAGTCTCCTTGATCTGGCACGGAATACAAGATGAAGCCAGCCAAACTCTCTTTTGCCTTTTTTTTTTCTCCCCAAGACTTTGCTCCCTGATTGCTTCAAAACAAAAAAAAAAACTGGACAAGGGATGACCCGCTGTTATCATATTGCGACGTCTTAGTTGCGACAAAGTACTTGTGTGTGTCCATGGTAGGCAGCTACAGGGCCGTGATGCAAGTTGTCATCTTGTCAGCGCCCACAGAATAAGGCCGCAGGAGTCGAAACAAATGTCATCGTTTAGCAAGTATTTACTCGCTGCCCATCAGAAGAGGGGGGAAATAGATTTCCTTCTGGGGGGGTGTTGCTGCTTATCGTGCACTCTTAACTGTGACGAAACATGACAAGGGGATGCAATAAAGTCAGAAGGTAAACGCGGCGAGGGCAAAATCTGGAGTGGCGATCCATTCAAACGATAGCGGGCAATCTGGCGGCCGACAGATGCCGCGGTCAAAGATGATGGAGGACATGTTTGTCACAAGCTGCAGGAAATAGAACAAGGGAAGAAAATGTTTGCCGCCTCCTCCTCCTACCAAGCGGCAGGGAAGAGTTTGTTTGTCCTGCCGAGTTCATTAACTGCGACTCTGTCTTCGCCGCGTCGGCGCTAAAGCGACATACGCGGCGAGAAAACTGAGAGAAGATTTGTTTGTTCTCACACTGTGTCAGCATCTGCAAGTATGTGTGTGTGTGTGAGAGAGAGAGAAGACAGACAAAAAAAGCAGACAGCATCCTTTTTTCTTCCCTCTAAGCAGAAATCAGGTACCGTAATTTTCGGACTATAAATCACGTTTTTTTTTCATAGTAGTTTAACTTATACTCAGGAGCGACTTATATACATATATATATTTTTTTTTTTTCACTTTTTTGGGCATTTTATGGTTGGTGCGACTTATACTCCGGTGCGATTTATAGTCCGAAAATTACGGTAGTCACAAACTTGACACACCTGACAAAACAGAAAAACTGACAAAATGAAATTCTCTTCATTTATTTCAGTAATGCGATTTTAGAAATGAAACTATACACATTATACAGATTCATTGCTAAAATACAAATTTACCTTTCGGAAACCCATTTTCTATAATAAACTTAATTAGGGGGATTATGGGATTTCAGTAGCTGTAAATTATAATCAACAAATCAAGCATAATGACATTTTTTAATCTGTGTATTTAAGAGTTCCAACTTTTTGAATTAAACCGCGTCAATTCAGCTTTCCATAATATTGTAAATCACAACAGCCTGAATGTTTTCTTTTTAAAAAGCGCAACCAAAATGGTTTGTTTTATTTTGAAACAGGCAAAGCAGAAGAGTCTTAATTATGCTGTTTTAAAAAAAACAGTCACAGCTTCGTTTTTATCAGTAGAGCCTTTCGGAGGCTATTTAAATTCAGCTGGAGGAGGCTTTTGAAATGCGCTAGGTTTTTTTTTTCTCATGCTACTCACGTTCTTGTGATGCTGTTTCAGATGTGACATGCAGCCAAAATTATATCGTGGTGAATAAAACACTTTATTTATTTAACAAGTAGCACCTATGAAGCATCTTAACATTTTAGCATCTCGTTTTATCGATCATAATCTGTGTGGGACTTTAGTTTCAGGGCCAAACCCATCGACATTCCTTTTTAGACGACATCGGTCACATTCAGAATAGACCATTTGTCCTCCAACCCCAAAATTTGTAACTAAACGTCAAGGTTTGACGTTATCTGCAGTGAAAGCATTTATTTCACACCTTTGCTACAATTCAAATGTTTGGACAGCGGTTGCCTGCAATGTGTGTGGCCCGAGTTCCGCTGTGAAGATGATCCAGCCGGAGGCTTTGACTTTGGTGAGCAAGCTAAAGGTGTGAGCGATGGGCTAGTCCGGCAACGACATTTTGACAAGACCCCTAGCATCTTTGGAAAACATTAAAAAAAGAAATCAAGGCTAAATTTGCCTCTTTTATACTGCAAAATGGAATCAAGTCAAAAGTAGCCTAGTTTACCAACCACCTGAATCTGTGACTGTACACATATGCCATTTGCATATATAGAACCCCAAGTTATGTCTGACTATTAAAATGGTATCGTTGTCTTTGTATCGGAGCGTACGTATATGGAAGTCCGAGCATAACAGGCTGCAAGTTAACAATTCTAATTAAAGGAGATGAATAACCTATCATATTAATTAAATGGACTATTCTAGTTGGTTAGGCAAACACTGAAATATGTATCATCAATTGGACCATTTATTATCATGCAGATTCATTTGCTTCTTTGTGGATATACATGGAAAGAATATTTAATCTTTTTAAATGATTTTTTAATGTATTTTTATCATTATCATTCATTTTCTCAGACATTTATCATTATGACCCACCAAAGCCAAACCACTGCGAGCCTCCATTAATTGCACGTTCTATCCCAACATTCATCTTGGAGGCAGATGTCGACGCGGTAAATAATAACATAAATAACGCAGTGCTGCACTTTGACCGGAAGCGGTCGATAAACGACTTGGGCAGAAAGTCTCTCCTCTCTCGCTCGGATTGGCCTCTTTACTCCCATCCTCTCCAATCCTTTACCTCCCCTCCATTACACTAATAAGACTAATCAGCACAGAGGATGGAGCAGCCGCGGGCCCTGCAAGAACATGTCGGCGAGGGGAGATCAATGGACGACATCAAAAGGCTCGGGCCACGGCGGCAAAGGGCCCGAGAGATAACGCTGGCTTCTCCCGGTGCATTTTTCATGAGATTATCCTCCGTCGTTCCGCTCCCGGCCGAGCTCGGGAGCGTAGGCCTGCTTTTTAATGAGAGTCGGGACAGGATCGGGAAAAAAAAATCGGAATCACGTGTGCGGTGGGAGATGAACGGGCACAGGTGACTTGTGATTCCACAAATAGGCAGGCGGTGAGTTTTTTTCTCTCCTTACAGCTCCATTAAAGGTTCTTCTCTACGATAATGGATATGCTGCTAATTAAGGGAGAGTTTCCTGCCTGCTCCCAACCTCGACTGCGAAGAGAGCTGAGAGTGGAAAAGGGAGGGCGGTAAAAAACGTTTAAGTCGTCAGCAGGTCTAGAAACCGAGCGGGGATGAATGGATTCGAAATAGCTGACCTTTTGGTCTGATGGCTGACATACGACGGAATGCCAAAGGAGTGCGCACGCCGCGTGACATTTTCTTTATCGGTAGGCACATCACACGGCGGACTGGAGGAGGTAAGTCGCTAAAATGCCGCAGTTTGGTTTGTGTGGATGATTTTTCCAGGTATTTGGAGAGAAGACAGAACCTTTGTTGTACTCGGAAGCTTGACTAAAGATTAACTTGCTTGCGAGTGCGTGAGCGTGAGCTGTGGCTGACATCAGATTTGTTTTCCTCATTCAGCTGCACCTGCATCAAAGACCTCAAGCATACTTTAATAGCCACTTTTCCACATTTTCTTCTCAACATTAGCCACCCTGCTCTCATTAGTCCTCAAAGAAGAAAGATTTGCAGCTCGGCTTCAAAAATAATCACACACGGCGATCAACAAGCCGCACTTTTTCCTGTACAAACACTCAAAGAGTTTCAGTGATGCACTAAACTCGACTTGGATGACAGCAGGAAGGTCCGGTAGTTGCATCGAGAAGCCTTTTTATGCGTCCTGCAGTTTCAGATCAATACTGAGAAACAGCTGAAAGGAGCGCTGGCAAAAAAACTATTTTTTTTTTCTCTCTCAAAAAACATCGAAGAAACTCAGCCGCTCATACTTGAATAAGAGGCAAAAACATACCAGCTTGGTGTTCTACCTAATTCAATTGACTGGGGCGATCCACATTGGATGTTATCAGTCTATTAAGTGGCTTTTATTCTATTACCATTGGAAGGCTAGAGACCACCGTTGCCGTGGTTACAATAACAGTAATGAAAGATGGTTGCAAACATGACTCAGCCAGCCACGCTGGGTCACGTCTCTGGCCCGAGCGCGTCTGACCCTTCCACTCACCGGTGCACATCATTAATTTTCCACTCGCAATAAACATGATTCGATTTGGAGGAAAGCGTCGTCTTCTAATGCTTGCAATTCGTCCAACACTTCATTATATATATAATGAAATATAATGAATCAATCATTAATATAAAACAAAAATATAATATATATAGTTTTTTTTTTAATTTATGAAAAATGCTCATTTTTAAGACGTCACAGCATTTTATGAACTAAAACAGGACGAAACGTATCCTTGACTAAAAAAAGCCACTTGTCAGGTTTGCCATTTTAATTCAAATCCTCTCGCAGTCTGTAAAACAAATCATTCATCAAAGGGTGACGCAGCGTAAAAGAAAGGTAAGAGAACAAAGTGTGTCAGCACATGCTGCTGGCTCCACTTGATAAAATAGAATAGCATGAAATCAAAGAGAATATATTTCGCCGTGCCCGGGGGCATTTCCGCCAATTCTCCAATCACTCAACGGCAAAGTGTCATCTAATGCTGGGAAAATTTTCAGACCGTCTTTTATTCATTCAGCTACAAACACGCACTCTCTTCCGATGAAGAATTTATTCCCAACGCGGACGAGAGCAGGTTGTCCTCACCCACGCAGCAGCCAGCTCGTCCCTGTCCCCTCTTTGCCACAGAGCGAGACTAAACTTCCACCGAGTGACGTTCTTCCCCCCCTCATCACGATGCAAAATGAATATTTCAGGCTTCAATCTCACAGCCGGATGTCTCGTCACGGAACATCACCTCCGTCAGCCTGTGACTTTTAAAAGAGTCGAGACGCTGGAATTAAAATCATACCTGCTTTGTGCACATCATTTGAATTTCCTCCACTTCCAAAGTGAACAAAAAGCCAATTACCAGATCCGGTGACTTATTTATCACCTCACTGTCTTCTCAATTATATGCAAAACTAACATCCATGCATTTTCCGCATCTCACGAGGGTCGCGGAAAAACAATAGAACCATCATACTGGTGAGCAGTAGAAACAAATACAAGCCCCCAAAAAAATCGATTGTAATAGAGAGGATCGCACATAGCGCCGATGTCCCAACACTTTTGAGTGGGAGTGATTTTTCAATCTAGAGAGTGGGAAACTCCTCTGGTAGCATTTTGTTTCACTCAAGTTGAACATGAAGCCTTTATTGTCCTACGGTGGATGCATGACCTATTTATTTCTACCGCACACACACACCCATCCATACACAGAGTTACTATTTATCACATCTCCCCTCCCTGTTTGGACTTGCTGTTGCTAAGTGTGGGTGGGTGTGTGCCACCTGTAAAGCACCACATTCCCTCCCACATGGGAAAAGACGCAACGAGTACGTACACGTGCACGCCAGCCATTTCCTCAGCATTTTGTTGAGGCCGCAAGGCCTCCTGGGAAAAGAAACGCACATGCGTACGCAAACAGCTTGTTTGCCTGTCTCCTTTGTTATTTCCAAAAAGGACGCACAGATTCTAACGTAAACGCACGAGATCATATTTCATTCCAGAGAACACAGTTTTAATCAGATAAATGCAACCTGCCCTAAAAAATGCCATTCCTGCCTGTTTCTCTCATATTTGGTTACTTTATTTATCTTAAAGGTGTTATTGTGATTTTTTTTTTCCTCCTCAAGATTTTTTATGTGTTTTAGCAAAACACGCTTTAGTCAAAATACCTCAAGGATAAAGAAACCATAGCATACTTGACGCAATTGTTTATCTCATTCACTGCTGGGCCAATGGTGAGTCTGGCTTTTATTACCGTGACGACCAAGAATGGCGCTGGCAAGCAAATGCTTTGACTTGTGACGGTAGAAGCCACAATGTTGAAAAAAAAAATACAAATCAAAAGTTTGATGCACATTTGTGGAAAAAGACAAATTCTCTCAATAGGCCTTTAACTGTTATTCATATTTTACACGCTTCAATTCCACGTGACTTTCTCTCGAACCCGGTTTGGTCACGGACCCCAATTTTTTTCAAGTCGTATTTTAAACGGATGATATAAGAATCGTACCAAGCTAAATGACTTTAGCTTAACGCGATACTTATTCAATTACAAAAGGGGAGGGAAAATTCTCATGTGCATAAAACAAAACAAAATTAATCGTGGGGGTCTGGATGTCTCACCACTGCTTAGTTGCTTTTAGAATATGCACCAATTTGCTCATCTCCGCACTGCACTTGGTTTATTTGGTGGTTAATGTCAGACCTCAGCCAACATGGCGGCAACTTTGTTAAGTCATCAAGTATGTGGCGCTTAGAAGAAACACTAATTTGTGGTTAAAAAAAAAAAAAAAAAAGTGCAGGACTGCCTACCTTTTGGCTTTTTTTCCCATTTTGTTAAAATGAGCTCTCAGGTGAACTACTCATTGGCGATTGGACTCTGAACGGGACATTGATGCACAGCGGGTCTAATGAGCGTGCCTAATGTGACATTGACACTTGCGCTTAAATCACCGCGGCCCACCTGAGCCCAGCGTGGCCCGACAAGACGAAGACTGCGTGTGGATTCAAAATGACATTTGTCTTCTCCTATCGCTTCTTGTCCCCATTTTATCTTTATTTGGACTAAGAGGATGTCAAAGTTTTTCAGCGAGGCTGCTCACGGGGGTCCGATTGGGTTATTTCTTAACGGCAGAACAATTGCAAATGGACCTACGGTTCCTCCGAGAAGGTTGGACTTCATGGCTGAAAAGTTTGGGAAAAAAGATCAAACTCTCTCTTTAGCTAGGCCTGCTTGTCAATAATGTGCAATAGTGCAACTACAAAGTTGTTCATCTCTCACTTGCTGCACCAGACAGGCTATAATCTATAATGCATGAGAGCTGCTTCAGTGGCAGCTGCTAGGAAAGCCGCCACATCCAATACTCCCGAGCAAATAACACCCGCATCATTTCACGAGAGCATGAAGGTATTTCACGTACGATATGGAAGCACCATGGCTTCAAGAACCTTGTTTTAGAGGGCAAAAACGAGGCAGGAAACGATGTAAACATTTTGCACAAGTGTGAAATCAGCCCGAACGATGTCAGCGACTGTGGAGTGGGATTTTGTTCATGCTTCAAAAGAGCATCAGTGATGCGTTCAGGTGAGAGAAGCTGCTATTTCATAGTTAAAACAAATGTCAGATCCAAAACTCAATTAAAAAATAAAAGCTGATTCACAAGTCGCTTCTTAGGCAACCTAAGGTCGTTGTTGCCAGGGAGGAAATCAGCTGAAGGAAAACTAAGAGTACCTTACATCCGTCACACTCAAGATGGGGTTGAGAGATTTGCTGCCTCACACAGCAAAAAAAGGCCAAGGAGAAAGGAAAAGGAAGTCAGTGAGAATATTTTTTTGCATTTTATTTGATAACCCTGCCATCTGCGGGATCTGGTGGGGCACTATATGACTTGCCCCAAGCCCACAAAACGCATCTAAGCGTAGATCAACATAATTGCAAATTTCCCTCGTTACTTAGTAGTCATCATTTCTATTTTTTAGTTCATCTAACTTCCAAGCTATCTTCACCACAGTGCCAGATGTGGTGGGGCAACATCTGTCTTTCAAGCGACAATGTACAGATAGAGGAACAAAACTGTTAGTCATGCTCACTAGGACAATTTCTTGGGAGAGTTGACAAGAATCATTATTTATTTTATTGAATCAAATTACAGTTTTATCAGACAATAACAAGCTAGTTTCACCACAGTGCCTCCTGTGGGGCACTTAGTCACTTGCCCCCCCCCCGCTGATCTTAACTCTGTGACATCAACAAGTTCTTTGCAGGTTAACATTCAAAAGAAGTGATTCACGCATGTTCTTCAGCTGCAGGCATTTAAGCACGACAGAATGCGCAGGTAAAAAAAAGTGTCAGATTGTTTGAGTTACACAGCAGCGGTCCGCCTACAGATTCCACTCCCCTTTTTTCTTCCTTCTCCCAGAAAGATCCACAGAAAAAACACTGTCAACTTTAAGTAGGTCAGATTTCTTTGTACAAGAGTGATGGAGGACAATCTAAAGGCATATTGATGAGCCCATTTACATGGAACTTTCCTGCGTCTGTGATGGGTTCTTCACGTGACTCAAGGAAGAAGTTTGGCATGTCGACACGGGAAAACCCAAATTCCCCAGGGAGGCTCCTCCACACGCTGTCACATGGCGCCAATTAGCGCTTAAACTGATTAGTGGGACTTTCATTTACAAGTTTAATTCGTTCTGTCAGGAAGCTGGTTGAGCAAATCAATTTTTCCCACTGAAATTATTTTGAAGGCAAATAGCCCATTGCTGACTTAATGAATAAACGATAAATAAATGCCGTGAGTGATCATCCGACATCCCGCCCGCCCCTCCCACAGCAGACGTAAAGGATGCGGCTCTGACCGTTATCGGTCTGGACAAGCCGCGCATTGAGGCCACAGAGGTCGCCGCCGTGCACCACCGAGGCTTCTCGTAGCCCCCAGGAGGGGCCGCGACCGAGCTCGTCTCAAGTCGGGGGTCGGCTCCATTGCCGTTGGTCGATGACTGCACACTTGCGCATGCAAGCACACGGAGAACCTCCTGTATGTGTTAGCATTAACCACTAGCAAATATGATGAGCGTGGCTAACAATAGGCTTTCATTACAAGGCCTCCTGGTGCACGACGCACACCTCGTAGGATTGGAACTAATTAGGTTTATGCTTTTGCTGGCAGGCTTGTTCGCTCACGCCGCTGCTTGTTGATTTATGTGACGTCCTCAAGGACAATCTGTTTCCTCCGCCACGGAGCTGGAAAGAAAACCCAAGCGAGTTCACTGCCAGCTGGTTGGGGGGAAGCCCATCTCATCGATGGCAACTCCAAACTCACTTTGAGTCTATAAAGTATTACTTTCTGGCCTCACATGACCCAAGTGGCAAGTTCTGATAAAAGTAAGGCGAGCCTTTAAGATTGAATCCGATATTTCCAAAAGACCTGCTTCCATTTATCCTGTATGGGGCCAGCCCGTTTTGATGTGCCGTCATCAACAATAAATGAGATCCCTCCGAAAAGCTGAGCAAAGCAAACCAATCCAATAAGTCTTTGTCGCTCACGCTGTGTGTCATTTAGCGATATTCTCCTCTTCCCCGCTATCATTCTCTCCTGCCGCTGCCTGGTGTGTTGCCGCCATTTACCTCTTCAGCCAGAAAAGCAAGGCGCTGATACTTGTCAGCCTGCGCCACAGCACGCCACCTCGGGAGCTTTAAGTAACGCTCCGCACTTTCCTTCCGGGAGCGAGCTTACCGATGGAACACGGTGGTGGTTAGAACGTGGCGGGAAACATCCGTCAAACGCTGCCGGGGAAGACGGATGGCGCTTTTCAATGCAGATTAGAGCGCCGTATGCTCAGTCATCTACGAGCACCGCTTCCAAGAAGGAAGCAATTACATTTTGGCCTGGATCTGGATAAAGGTGGGTCAGAATGCAAATCATGAAATCGACCAAATGCGTCCTCCAAAGAACCCTTAGCAGACTGGACTCTTCCGAGGCCGCGTGGTTCATTTGGAAAGGCCTTCAGCTCATTTGAGCTCAGCCTGGGAGCAGTAACGTCTGTCACGTTAGAATCTTGGGAACGACCAGCACAGACTGGCACAGACTGCACCCAGCGACATGTCGGAACATGACCCAACTGCCGCGCGCTGTGCAAAGTTCTACTGGTAGTTTGACCGCCGGCAACTAGTTTTGCTGCACTTTGAAAGGCATTGCAACATTGCAGATGGGATGGACGAAATAGCTGAGAAATTGATCAATAACTAAATACTGAGAAATAAGACGTCGACTGTAGTTTCACTATTGCGTATACCGTAATTTTCGGACTATAAGTCGCGGTTTTTTTCATAGTTTGGGTGGGGGTGGGGGGCGACTTATACTCAGGAGCGACTTATATAGATATATATGTTTTTTTTTCACTTTTTTGGGCATTTTATGGCTGGTGCGACTTACACTCCGGTGCGACTTATCGTCCGAAAATTACGGTAGTCATCCGACTTTGGGACAAGGGCATCAATTGTAATGCTAAAGTGAGCTGGAATTTGAATCTTTTCAAAGATGAGTTCAGCAGGTGCTGGCCTTGAATATTATTCAACGTTATGAAAGATTCCCTCTGTGGCGGGCTTGACATTTCAGTCTTTTGCTTGTCCTCATTAAGCCGTGTGTGTTTCTACCCTCCATGGACAACCTCTTTGAATGTTAATTTTCCATCCCAACTAAACATTTTGGACACCTTGCCACTTTCTAATCTTTTGGTCACATTTTAAGCAAGACTGATCCCAGCGTAGCCCGTAAAGGGACGCTTGGATAAGTTGACCTGTTTATCAAACAAATTGACACTGCAGGAAAGGCATTGGAACAAGTATCATGGAAAAAGCCATTTCAACGTGATTGCTATAAAAAAAAAAAATTGCAATGTAGTGGGCCATTTAGAGTAAGTCAGAGTTTATTTAATTCCCACTTGTATGCATCTTATCCATGTTGCGTAAAAGAATGGCACAATATGAGACAATGCAAGCGCCGTCACGGATGACACCTACAAGGCAATTACACATTTTACTCCTATGTTAGCAGCGTGGAGCCGATTTGACTAAACGTGAGGGCTTAGTTGCTGTGGCAACGACCCGCGGGGACGTCGTCTTCCAGCCCCAACCCGCCGTGAACAGCATGCAGGCTCGATAACCAGCAGGCCAAAGCAGCACTACCTCAACTTGTCTGCTGATTCCTCCAAGAACAAAAAGAGTCAGCCAATGATCAAACGTGTCGTTAGGCGTCAGTGACAACCGACTACTGATCAAACAAATAACCGTGCACAAAAATGGAACCGACTTGCTGACGGAGCCGAAAAGGAAAAAAAAAAGATGCAACCTGGCACCAATTACGCCAGGAGAAACGACACGGGCAGCAAACATCAAATGAACACGAGAAAATGTGAAAAAGGTAGATTGTCGTACTCTCTCCTACCGTCTGATGTGAGTAAACTTCAGACAACCAAAAATCCTTTGAGACTATAAAACTTCACAAGCAGAATAAAATGTTAACTATCTGGCTGGCGCCACAGCATACATCAATTTCTGAGTCTTGTTCCGATCTGGCCAGGTTTGCCCCCTTTGCTTGTTGCTAGGCAGAATTCAAAGGCACACTCAGAATTGCCCCATATGAAACAAAATCACTCACTCACTCACTACTTAATACTTTTGGAGGGGACGGTATATTAAAATACATCTTATTATGAATTATTTTAGGGCTAATATAAATGTGTAACTTAGTATATAATGTTTCTGCATACAATTTATGTTTTATATAATTATTTAAGGGCTGACATAAATGAGTCATTTTAGTATATAATAGTTCTGCATACAATTTATTTTTTTAATTTATGATTTACAATTTAGTACCACAGAGACAATTCAACATGAAAAAGAGGACACTATTAAACATGAACCGGGCTAATATATATATATCAATACAGGAACACGTTTATCAGAAGTTATCCAAATTTGCTCTTTTCGCCAAAAAGCCATGATCCTACACGTGTAAAAGTGTCAAGTCGTCATATATCAAACACTTAAAAAAAAAAAAGACCTGCTGTGGATGATTGGAATCACTGCTTTTAATCGTTCACAATAATTAGAAATGATTAGCTTAATAGCCTCATTTTGCCTCATGATACCTCGAAATGGGTTTTACGGTTTGCATTTTAATCATGCTCTACAATTATTGCCAAGTACCCTTCACGTGAGCATCCAGTTGCTATAAATTCCGCACCAAATCATCAGCCGGACTGCTGGGATTCATTAAAGGCGGAACAGAAAAAGAAAAGTTGCTTTTAAACATGATTGGCTTTAAGATCAAAATCCCACTTGCATTTTCTTTTTTCATTTTCATAGCTTGACTCTTCATGATCAAGTAATAGCGGCCATATCTAACGGCCCAATGAAAAAACAGCGGAGGATTGACAGGGTGGTGCTTTACACGTGGAACGCTCCAGTGAACAATGAGGAAAGGCGGCAAGATGTTACCAATCTCATCTGCGAGCACCTGGGATTCATAACATGGACCCACATATTGCTCAAATATTACTCCTCTCCAGCAGGAATGCAATTTTCATATTTGTTTTATTTGCGGCCTTGCAGGGCGGAGGCATAAACTTGTTAGAAATGAGAATCGTTTATCTTTTATAAGGCTTGGACTAAAGGCAGACACATAGGAATTGGGGAGGAATTAAAGCAACACTATCTAATAATGTGAGCCGAAGATAGCAACGACAGTGTTATATATATATATATATATATATATATATATATATATATATATATATATATATATATATATATATATATATATATATATATATATATATATATATAATTTTTTTTTTTTTTTTTATATATTGGTCGGATGGATGGTCAGATGGTCGGATGGATGGTCGGATGGTCGGATGGTCGGATGGTCGGATGGATGGATGGTCGGATGGATGGATGGACGGACGGACAATGTAAAATCTGTACTGTTAGAATGTGCATTAGCATGACTTGACACATTTTAACCTTCGTGTGATTCTAAAAACTTTCCCTGCTTCCTTTTAACAGTATGCCCCTGAGAGTGTGATAGAACTACGGTTACCGTGGCAACAACACTCCTTCAGAGGCAGAACAGAGAAGGGAGGAGAGTACGAGAGGCAGCTCTCGTTGCATGGCAGCTTGTTCCCCGAGGTAAAAGTAGTGCAGCGGGAGGAGAAGATGCACAAGCACGCCGCTGCCGGCCTGTTGATGAGCGCTCATTAGCCGGGCGAAATCAATCACGGCGCTGGTTTGAAACAGGTCGCGTTAATTATCGAACATGAACGCAGGTGTTGCATGACTGAACAGCAGCAACGTTCCAAAGAGTGCACTACAGAAATGCTTCGACGCAGTCCGATATTTATTCAATCTCGATTTTTCTTAATGCTAATATCAAATCTCAAGTGTCTGATGTCGTGCATAAATAGCTCCTTGGCATTTTGTTACCCATGTTGCCACTAGCAACGTACATTAGGTACAATGAGTTCCAGTACGAGAGCTACATATGTAAAAAAACATATTCTGCTTTTAGTATTCAAAAGAGAAGCTTCAGACAGTTGCAGTTCATTGTCAAACTAAAAACTAAAAGAATAACCTTGAATTGCGCATTGAGTTTTTAAACCAATCACACACTTTAACCTTATTATTGCTAATGCTAATGCATACATAATTCCAGCAACTGTTGTTTGGACACAAACCGTGCAACAAGACATTCAATATAACTGCATTCAGGTCATACATTCTTTATCCTCTGTGAGGAGCTGACCCGATCGCTTTTGTATTTGTTTCAATAAGGAAAGGACAGTTGAGATACGCTGAATGAAGATCCAGCTCACTCATGACCCTAATGAAATGTTGGACATGCCATCCAGGTCTATGTGAGCACACTTGATGATTTGGAATCCGCTATAAAGTGGAGTCAAATAGGTAATACAACGTTCACACAGGAAGCGCTTGGGACTTGACACCGACTTTGTCTAATGTTTTTATTAAAAGGAAGGACGGCAGACTGGGAGGGAGTCGACCCAACCGTGAACTCATTTGCTGTGACTGCGATAAGACATAATAGCAGAGCATCACTTTGGCGCCAGCTCTGAGGAACGACCCGACCCCAGTTAAAAGAATGACGGCCCATCTCGCTTCCGTGTGACGCACGTTTTTTGGGGGTCTTTTCATCTGGGATGAAATAGAGCGCCGATACCCGTCGCTCCTCTCGGCGCGAAAATAACACCGTAATAAGATGGATATCTCACTTTGCTCGCTGTGATGAAGCCAAAGATCTGCAGCTCTGAGCGGCAGTTCATCACGAGGGCACAATCAATTAAAGACAAACAGATGAGACCAAATCTCAACCAGGTAGTCAACAACATGTACTTTATCTTCCTATGATGATCTGAGGAACTCTCTAGTGGCGTTCATAAAGGCTGATTACACTGAAAGCCAAGGGCGGTGCACTCTGCAAAGTGCAGTCGACGAGCAGCCCTAAGAGCTCTCGCTGACTACTTAGTCCGGCTGCCTTTACCGGGAGAATGAGTGGAGATGGTTGGTGATGGCCCTGCGCTGCCTGACGTTGCAATAAAATGTTGACCTGAGTGCAGCGGATGCCAAGAAGCTTTATGAGAAAGCCAAATGGCAGCTCATGCTGAGTCTCTCCCAGGGACTGACGGCAGCACGACTTGATTAATCAGACGAGTATTTCCGACAGCTATCGCCGCATGTCATCGGAGGCTACGTTTACAACACCACAGGGGTATAATTGTTTTTTCATTTTATCTTGAATTTTGTTTTTCAGATTCAATTATTCTTCATTTGTTTTGTTTTTTGTAGGTTTAGCTTTAAAGAGTATTTGTTGAGCGCCAGGTAGGGGAAAAAAATATTACAATAAGTATTGTGTAACAAAAACAGAAAGGTTTTTCGCAAGTAGCAAAGAATCATTTCCGCAAATAGTGATTAAATAGTAAAAACAATGTCTGACTGTAAAGAAAAAGCTCAAAACAATCATGTAACGAGCACGACATCATCGCAATCAACTTGACAGTTCCGTAAGACCGCCCGTCGGCATCTACATACATACAGACGTTTGGCCATTGGCCAGCTGGGGCACAAACAAGGGAACTTTCTCGTATTCGCAGCCCAGCCCAGCCCGCCGGCCAGCCGCCGCCCGCCTCGGCCTAATGCGATTACCAACATCGACTCAGATGTAGATGGGACCAATTAGTCTGCTGTCTGCCCCGAAGAGAGACGACCGTTGCGGCACTGATGCTATTAAGAGTCGCTTTCCAAAGCGGCCGCAAAAATGCACCGAAAAAACACATTTTCAACACAACTGGTACTTCTAAAATCAAGCCAGTGAATTATCTCGCCGTACGAAAAGCTTGGCCTTTAAGTTCTTTTCTGATTGAAACAGCAGAGAAAGTTGGCGCACCAAAGCCATTCAGGCTACAACTGAGCTACACAAATCCAAGAGCTACAATCAATGTTGTGATTGGAAAGGGGTTTGAGGAGAAATTCCCAGCAGGATCATCCACTTGATTTGTAGAAGCCTTCTATGTGACAAGTCACGTAGAGCAGAGGAGAACGACGATGCGTCAGACGGGAATTGATGCGACAAAAGCCGTTCACCAGGAAGAAACAGGAACGACAGCAAATATCATCAGGATGCGAGAGGAGACGAGGACAAAACAAACCATTTCCATGTCCGACTCATCTAGTATCTTCTAGCGGACGTTGCCTCAATTCTAATTACTGTCAAACTCTATAGGCTCAGTGTCATGAGTTCCCATTGTCAATATTTTGATATAAACAGATTGGTTTGGGGAAACTGACTAATATTGCCCGTCCAAGATAAAAGTGGTTGGTTAAGGCCCTTTCAAGAACAGTTAACCATCCATCCATCCATCCATCCATCCATCCATCCATCCATCCATCCATCCATCCAATGACCAGAAACAAAATCGTCGGCAAACTCGACAATCAATAACAATTACTATTGGCAGAAAGAGAGAGACAGAGAGCCCCAAATTAAAATTGTACTTAGGGCTTGATGGCCTGAGACGGTTCTGAGTCTGACGCATCAAATAATCAGTTTAGTCTTTATTGGCAGTGTGAATATTGATCCGAAGACTGGACGGAAGTCTTGCTGAGGCTCATCTGGGTGAAATTCTTATCTCCAATCGCCTCCAACTCCTCTGCTTGGATTCAAGACAAACAGGGAATCTACAAGCGAGAAAAGCTGCCGAGGCGTGGGCGGTAGAACGAGGCCCCCTGCGGATCTCCCGCGGTCGCCGCGTTTACACGATGATACGGCCAGAATTCACCGTGGTCCACTGTCTTCCCTTCTTTTCAGTTATCTCGCTCTAATCCACGCAGTGTTTCTCTGCCTTGTGCTTTACCTACGACTAACAAGATGACTCCTGCCTTTTTGTCACTAAAACTATTGGGTAGGTCGGTATTTCTTGGAGTAAGTAGCTATGTAGCTAAGCAGGTAAGCGCTTAGTAAGGCTGACAGGTAGACAAATAGCTAAGTTGATCGGTAAGCTGATTACTAAGTAGGTAGTTGCTACGTTAACGGACAGGTATTTAGGCCGGCAGGTGAATATTTTGGCAGGCTGGTAGGTCGCCAGACAGGCAGATAGACGGGTTGGCAGACAGACGGGTAGTTAGTTGACATTCAGGTAGATGACGTTCAGGCTGGGAGGTAGATGGGCAATAGACAGGTAGGAAATTAGTGGTTAGCTGGCAGAAACGGAGCCAGACAGATGAGAACAGTCGAGATGTTCACGTCCTGTTTGAGAGGTCGCCATTTCAGGAGCAAGTGGTAAATCACATATACTGCTTTTGGCATGAGCCTATCTGCAAGTGGCCTTAAACTTGCCGGACCAAACAATTCTTTCGATGGAAGAGGACAAACAAAGTCAAACACTAAGGGAGCCAGTCGAGACGATTCTCAAGGCTGACATTTAAGTTCTTTTATTGTAGTTGTTTGATTTTGATGCTGTCTGCCTCCCCATGTGGTCCTTTTAGTGCCAGAGCCACATTCTTCCCAGACAATCGATACAGAAACACTTCAACAGCAAACGCCCAGTCGTTGCAACAATCTCTCTCGAGCCTTTCCGGGCTCACTCGCCAAAGATCACGTCCAGCCAGAAATTCCGTAAATAGTTATCATCTCATTGTCACATGGGTGAGCTCTCCCAGTTCACCTTATTTTCAGTGGGGGGGGGGGATTGAGGGTTAAAAGCAAAATGCAGTTTCAACACAACGTGCAGACTGAGCCGCTTGTTGGGTTTCCGTGTGCGCACATCATTTACACCCGCATCCCCCGGTGCCGCTGTCCTGTCAGGAACGGCGGGTAACTATGGCAACAGCAGGAATAAAGGGGACAAGTTTGAGAGGCGCCCTTGCAAACGTGCTTCTCTGATCTTTGCTGAGCGAGTCCCTTCAATTGGCAATACTCAAAATTGGGGACCAGGAGCCATACCTTGAAGATCAGCAAAATGATTTCTAAAAAGGTGGACCGGTGTTTTTTTGTTTGTTTGTTTTTTCTCTCGACTTTTGTATGATGACGTAATTTGCAACAATTTTCGGGCACACCTGATGCCCGCCATCCTCACATTCCTGTGACGCCAGGGGAAGGTCACTGTAACGGAGCCTTACAAATACGCTCTTAAGGGATTAAAACGGTAACTTTGCAGCTCCTCCGGGATGCTATCGCGCTTCTAAGCGGATTAGAGGCGCAAACATCCGCGTGTGCATTAAAGCATGCAAGCGGGAAGGTGTTTACGCTCTGCCTCGCCATGTCAATGATGCTAATTCCAATCGTTCTCTCATCACCCTGCTGGGAATTGAAAAACAAAAAAAAGATTGGATCTAATCAAGGCGGCGAGTTCAAAGCCGAGTGACAAAGAACGGCCAATCTCGGAGGGGCTGATTTATTTATGGCGCGGAAAGGAAACGGAGTGGCTTTTGACATTAAACGGCGTCGACGGAGCCCATCAAGACGGCCCGAGCGCAAGGCTCGACAAAAAGGAGCCGACGCCGACGCCAGTGTCGAACTGACAGGTGTTTAGCTCCGAGTACTCGGGTACAAGCTTTGACCCGACGTGAACTTTATCCGTCTATCCGTAGAAGAAAAAATATATAATTGAGCAACTATTACTGTATTTCAATGATGGTGGTACAGAAAGTTTGGCAAAGAGAAAATAATTGGTCAAATTGTGAGGAAGGTGAGGAGTCAGTCGAGTAAGCCCGCAATTACTCGGTAAAGCTGGAGAGTAATTTGCTGTAATCGCAGCAGTCCTTTCTAGAAAAACGATTGCTTTTGACGTAAGCAGCCAGCAGGTGAAAGGCACGGCGAACCTGCCTGACGCGCCCAGTTTCAGCCACTTGCTGCCATGGCAACAACAACAAATCATTCAGATACTTTGAAGGGCCTGAAAATAGCTGGACTACTGACAGAGGGAGAGGGAGCGTTCTCACGCTTCTGTGTGGGCATCTCCCATCTGCCCTCAACAACATGGGCTAATGAGCTCACAAGGAGCCATTTGCCAAATCACAGCTTGTCTGCCATAGCAGACAGATGATGGCGGGGATAGCCAGGACTGCTACTTCCATTGTGGAGGCCAACTTCAGGCTGATACATTATTCAGAGGCAGGGGGGGTTCAAACTTTTTAGCTTCAGGAACCCCTGATGAATATTTAAATGAACCCTCAGTTAGATCTAATTACATGAGTACCCCTGAACATCATGGGAGGTTTTTTTTAACCCAAATATTTATGACCTGTTTAACAACAATGAAATGAACCAAATTCAATTTAGCCGTCATTTATAGTTGGCATTAGGGCTGAAATTAATCCTCCACATTAAACAGAAGGTGTCATTTTTTTTTGTGGACCCCCAATACGATCCCAGGACCCCAGTTTGCAAGCCACTGCCTTCAAGTGATCGTCACAGTGGGATCTTTTTGCCAATCCAGCAGCTTCTTGTTGCCTGCCTGTTGGAACGCGTCGGCGCAGAGGCTGAGGCAGCAGTGCCACATGGGCGAATATTCTTTTTTAAACAGTTTAGCCTGCTTGCAATTACACATTACAGCCCCGCAGCATTCATAAGGGAATTTGAAAGCATTTGCTTGGTGAGAGTCCCCGCCCCCCCAGGCCATACTTTTCCTCTCAACCATCATGCAATCTACAAACGCACTCATGACACGCACACGTATCTTTAATTTTCCCCTTATCCATTTTTGCCTTAATCATCACTCTTCATGGAACTTGCCCTGGTCGTGCCTGCAGGCCCGCGGCGTTTCGAGGATCTGTCAGGAGCAGAGAGGGGAGGCGGGTGGGTTGGGGCGTCTCGGCTTTGCGCGGAATTGCTCGAAAATGTCAGAGTCGGAAGTAACTGCAGTGACACGCTGGTGGATATGGAGCGGGCGAAGAAGGATGAAGAGTACGTGACTGTGGCGTGACAACGACATGGAAAGGACCCCAAACTAGAAAAGTGAGGCCGACTGAAGTCCTTGTAATAAACGCTCTAAGAGTTTCCCGTCGACTACATTATACTCAGCTCAGCTGTCAGTCAAAACAAGTCGGCTTTGTCATCTGGGGAAGCCAGCTTGTAAATGTTGGACCACCCATTAATATGTCACTAATATTCCCTTTGACAGAATCAAATGATTTGAGACTAACCTGCTTCTCCCACACAAATGTGGATTTTTTGTTGGAAGTATTCAATATAAAACTGCATTACTTGGACAAAAAAAATTCAAATGACATCATTAGGTAGGGAAAACATTTGAAATAAAAATCAGATTATGAAATTCAATACAATTCATTTAACCGTGGCTGCAGAAATTATTAAATTCAAATCAAATTAATTTTGCTGTCTCATTGAACATTTAAGACGCTATTGCGTACGAAATTGTGACCAAAACAGTCCAATTGTCTCTATGTACGTCCCTGGCCTAAGCAATCCTGGATCATATATTTCACAATCAATAGATGCTGCCTTTGCTATACAAGCCATAATCAATAAGGGTCATTCACAGTCATTTTCACCGAGAGAGGCGAGATTATCCATCGCGCGCGTGTAGATGTGAGCTCAGGCGTGAGCAAGCTCAAGCATCTCCAATCTTTTGAAAATCAATAGGGTTCTTGTTTTGACAAATCTATGGACGGCGTTTGTACTTTAGTGGTTTCATCAGAGAGCGTGCTCTTCAAAAGGAGCTCAGGTGAGGTCTTGGCAGGCGGGGTCTTTTCAGGCATTCATTATTTAGCCGCTCTAAAAATACATCAGAGGCTACCTCCGTTTTTTCTTCTTTTTTTTTTTTAAACTCAAGTTTCTCAGTGACATCTAGGCTGCGGTTTAATCACAAACAGAATGCAGATTTTATTAGTGCCGTAAGTGTATAAAAAATAGTAATAATAATAAGGTTTTTGTTTGGTTTTGACTAATTGAAGCGAGATTAGTGAACCTCAGCAGAGTCGTCAATTTCAAGGGAAATTATCGACCCAAGGTCTCATTTTTTTTATTTCACTAATACAATGTAAAATTAATTGTATTAACTCGCTACTTGAACTCTGACCTTTCAATGACAAGACAGAAAAATGACCACATACATGTAGTGGAGGCAGTGCAGCCAATAGAAAGAGAACAACATGAAAAAAATAGATAGAGCTAAATTAGTCTGACCCAGACTGCCCACCGCTGCTTAATGGTCAATACAACAGAGTCACAAGCCAGGGGAGGTTTTGGGATCAATGGCTGATGTTGACTTTGGACTTGCGACCCCTCTTAAAGCATCTGATGAGGTTGAGTGATTTTAGGTTTCCCAAGGACTCGGCACGTTCCATCAGCTGAGGCTCGTCTGTGTTTGTGTTGGTAAACAGATCGATGCAACACTCGCAGACGATTGGAAGAATGTCGCCAGAGTTATAGTCTCGGTTTTTTTTTTTAAATTACTGGCATAATTGTGACTTTACCACTATTTACATAATCTTCTAATGCATCCAGAATAAATTGGTCTAGATTGTTTTAATGATACTAAAATATTAAATGACGAGTTTTAGTAATATTAAGGATTAGTCAGCAACAGGTGGAATTTCTTTCAAAAATATCATAGCAATAAATTACAACAAATGGGGCAAGTTTTTAATCGATCATTTTTAAAAACCAAATAAAAATATCTCTTGCACACTTAATTAAAAAAAAAAGATACATAATTGAAAACAAACATTTCTTTAAAAAAAAATGATCAAAACTATTTAAGTTAAAAGTTAAATATAACTGAATTGTATCACACTGTGTTGCGTACCACTAGAGGGAGCCCATGTAACACACATTGAGAGCTTGGGGGGGGGGGGTCTGTGACATTGGATGATGCGAACCATTTTGAGGACTCATCATGAAATCACGGACACACACACACTCCCGACACACACAAAGAATCTTGTCCGTCAATCAGCGTGCGTGTGGCGTATCAGGAATGTCTAGCTGGGAGCAGCACACCAAAGGCGGAGGCCTCCCTCCCTCCCTCTAAATCAACAAGAGCTCAAGAATCCAGTTGAGATGTGCAACAGACAACCTTCTATTCAACTCGTCCCGCTTTTGCTGGAGGCAGCCACCACGTGCATGTGGGCACGCCGGTCCAGCCACCTACACACACATGCCTGCAAACACACACACACATGCACGCCTCCTCCCAGCGTAAGCATGCATTAAGAGCTGCAAGTAAGAAAAAGAAATGGCTTCCCTTTTCACAGGTATCGCTTGACTGAGCTCCTCTTTGACTGTAGGGCAAGTGCTTGGACACACACTTCCCTTAAAGTTCCCCGTGGCCATCTGACACAATATGCCGGCGTACATCTATGGAAGAGGCAGTCAAAGAAAAGGAGGACACTTGGGGAAGAAAAAAACAAAGAGGGAGCCAGAGTGAACACGCTTGAGTGGCTCTGCGGCCTGCCACCTCACATCACCCCCTGACACTTGAAAGCACCACTACCCAATAACACAACGGGGGTCCTGAATGCACCGCAGCAACAGCATAGGCACCCTTGCACTTTCTAACCTTGATATCGATTGACTGACCTCGTTACGGAGGAGCATTAGCATGTTCTCAAAGTTTTCTCAGCTTAGCCATTTTTGGGGAAAATTGCAACTTCATTTGTAAATTATGAAAATAAGAGGAAAAAGTTGGACTTTTTTTTAAAGAATCATTTTAACAAGTGCAATTCAGGAATAGTTTTTAGAGTTGTACCAACAATTTCCGAAATAAATCATCTATTGAAAGAAAAACTTGTATTGCTTTGTCATGGCTTTTACAAAATGTGATATAAAATTGTCCTAAGTAAACTCGTTAAGAGGAAAACTTTCGTTTTATTTGAACGATGTAATAAGCGGAAATAACCTCGTACTCCCCATTTGAAACAGAGCATTAACATTTAATATTCCAGAGGTGAACCAAATCAAGTACGCGAGCGTGTTTGATATTCAGATTCTATTTGCATCTCTCATCTTTGCTGGAAAAGGTTTCTAAAAAGTAATCAAATGAGACGACTTGAATCCGAGCGAGGGCGCCGGGAGTCTTCCCGCCGCTTTTATTAACTTGTCAACGATTGTCTGCAAAATGAGAATCCAATGGCACAGAAGCAACATGAGGTGCGAGCTGGGGCCTAGCGAGGCCACCTTCACAATACCGTGGCGAAATTAGCTTGGTGCTGAAGGAGCCAACTCTCCCGGGACATAAACACAAATGTTCTATCGCTTGCTTACAGGCTTTAACACGTTCCGCTGGAGGGATTTAAACCGGTCGGAGGAGGAAGGCGCCACTAATACGGAGCCAGGGAACATCATCATGATCAAACACTTGACGGCAATGAGGAGGCGACGTGCATGCTCAGACACGACGTGGAACTCGACCGTTATGGAATAAAACGAATGACTTCAAAAACAAATGCAGCAAAACACTCCCATTGAAATTCCAAACTTTGACGTTAAAGTCATGCAAGTACCGTAATTTTCGGACTATAAGTCGCACCGGAGTATAAGTCGCACCAGCCATAAAATGCCCAAAAAAGTGAAAAAAAACATATATATGTATATAAGTCGCTCCTGAGTATAAGTCGCCCCCCCCACCCAAACTATGAAAAAAAAACGCGATTTATAGTCCGAAAATTACGGTCGGAATGTCATCTGGAGTGATGTGTCCTCAATCACTGCCAAAGTTAACGAAGCAATTAGCTAGTAGCACTAGCCATGATCTAGCAACTCATCAAGTGTTTGGCAGATTTGAAACAAATTAAATTTGACAATCTAACTAAAAGATTCATGATCTGGCCATAATTAACTTTGTTTGACTTTATGTCAAATCTGCTTCCACTATGTAATTAATTGCCATAACACACGTAGCAAACCAAGCACGACTGTAATTGCTTCACACACACACACACACACACACACACACAGTCACGTAGGGTGAATGCAACACATGTGGACGGGCCTTCGCATACATGCGTGAACATCAGCAATTTGCCTAAAGCACCAAAAAGTCCAGGAAGCTAATAGGGAGTGTCATGTTGGGGTCCTGCAGGGGGCGACGCAATGCAGATGCCGTCACTCATCATCCATGTTGGGAAATACATTCAAGTGAACTCATACGTGATGATATGGAGACTTTTCCGGAGGTCATATGGAGAGTAGTAGTCCAAAGATGATGTAAAAATATAAAAAAACGCGATAGGACAAAACTGAGATTTCCTTCCTTGTTTACATTTGCAGTATCAACAACGCACGGAGGACAATATTAAGATTCAGATCACGTTAAAAAGATAAACTCGTCACGCCCAACTATATCAGACGCTGGCCAATAAAAAGATGACATAACGCGACAGGTCGACTCAAATCTCACACTTGTCACACCGCATGAGACACAAAGACACACATGTGGTGTGCACCTAAAAAGACATGCAGCCATCTGGGCAAAACTGAAACTTGTTGGACCGGTTTTCAATCACGACGTGGATTCCGTGCATTTTTGTCTGGCATGACCGCGATACTTCAAGGGTGTCGCCTGCTCATTCCGAAAAGTCTGCAACCTCTCTCAAGCTCGCCATTATGCACATTAATTGCCCCAGCCTTGTCATTTATTTTTCAGCGTAAATGAAGATATGAGTTGCCTGATATGGGTCAAGACACATTTGGAGTATTTCAATAGGTTGGATGTAACGTTGAAAAAAATAAATGACAATTTATTTTGAGACCGAACGAATGACTTGTTGATTGCAATCTTTGGGTTTGCACAGACGAGCAGCAGCAGCCTCAGAAATTGGGAGGGAAATTAAAAAAGCAGCAACTTTGCCTCATGAGCTCATTACCAAGCATTCCGAGCTCGTCAGCAGGCAAAGAAAGCCGACGCGGAGTCACGCAATGCATTAAATGAGGAGCTAATATTTTTAATTTGTACAAAGTCGCTGTAATTCCTGGCATCTCCAGTGAAAGCGAAAAGCCCTTTAGGCCGAGACGTTGCCAGCAGCTGCACGGGAGAATCCTGACTGGATGCTTCTTGTTTATTTATAGAATCAGCACGAGTAAATTACATTATGTGAAAACAAAAAATTGAGTTTTTGCAATATATTTGTTTTTCAATTCATACTGGTTTAAGTCAAATTTGTCATCCGTCACATACGATAAGAAATATACTCCCTTTTCTAAAATTAACAGATTTAATTTCAACTGGGACTCTTTTTTTTGGAAGAATTCGTCACGATTTGCCAAATGGGTGCTTGAGTTGAGTTCAATGCCACGCTATGTCAAAATAAAAAAAGAAAATCATTCAAATGACATCTCTGCCGCCGTTTCTATGAATATGACACCGAAATCCTCACTGAAGATGAAGAGGAGTCTTGCTTAATCAAAAGACAGACAATTCCCAGGATGCATTGCAGGTTCCCGCTGTTCTCACTGATTCCGCCTCATTTAATGGAATTCGCTACGCAAACGAAGGCTTACGTAACGGCGTTAACGAGCGCCGCGCGTCCGTCCATCTGCTTGGCCCCTTGTCGGCGGCCTGTAATCAGATTAGGCAGCCGCCGGGTGACCGTGCGTGCGTGCGTGCGTGCGTGCTTGGGGGGATAGTGCATGACGTGACCATGGCGTTGTTGGTGTGTACTATTACATGATCACATGGGGCATACGTGTGAAGAAGCGGTGCCATCCAGAGCATTAACAGGCCTACTGTTGACAATAACAGCCTGGGTTAGCGCCAGATGACACATTGCCTCTTGCAATTATAACCCCGAAAAGAAAAGATGGCTGAATGTGTGGTGTGGAGTTTCTTTTATCTCCCTGTGCTTCTTGAGGTCCTTCAGCTTCTTCCTAGGTTCTAACCACCAGAACTGGTTGATTGGTGTGAATGCGAGTGTAAATGTCTATTTGTGCCGTGCAATATTCTGGCAAAAATAATGATTATCTTGATTAACCCTAACTATACAAAAAACTTTGATCATTAAAGACTTACCGTAATTTTCAGACTATAAGTCGCGGTTTTATTCATAGTTTGGGTGGGGGGGGGGACTTATACTCAGGAGCGACTTATATACATATATATGTTTGTTTTATTTCACTTTTTTGGGCATTTTATGGCTGGAGCGACTTATACTCCGGTGCGACTTATAGTCCGAAAATTACGGTACCTATTTGAAACGTAAAGCATTCACGCAAAGAAGCCAGGCTAAAATTAGCTCGGTACTCGCCTTGTCTTGACTTAGAAATTTAATTTATTCCACAAGTAAGCGGGTTATCTTAATTTTCTTTTACATGAAATTAATTTCCCCACTGAAATGAATTGAGCAGCCATTATCTGGCTTCCATCCAAAATGTTCCACAATGCTTTGGAATTAATTTCATTTATTTTGCTCAACTTTGTGATTGTTCAATTACAGCTGTTGGAAAACTTAGCTTGGAGTCATTATTTCTCTCTGAGTCGGCACTATTTGCACCGTGTGTGTGTGTGTGTGTTGATGGAGACAAAAGAGGAAACGTATGCCAATGGTGAACCCACAAAGAGTCGGATGTTGACAGTTCATTTCAAGAGAACAAATTATTTCCATTATTCCCAAAAATGCTTTTGTTCACGCTCATAGGTTACACTGCATTTTTCTGTCATCTTGGGCCAGCCAATCATTTTAGAATAACACAATTATCGACAAAGAAGTTCAAGAGTGTCCTCCCGATGACCAGCAGACACTCGTGGCCTCGGGCTCGGCACCAAGTCGCCACTCACACGGCGACTCTGATGTCTCATCGGTATTCCGCCGCACGCCCGCAGCAGGCGGCGAATGCGAAAGCTATTAAGATTCCGCCAAAGCCGTCCGTTCCCTCGTCGCCCAACGTGCGGCCAAGGAGAAAGGGGCTGTGGATTCTGGACCGAGAGCCTGGCTATTTGGATGCCGATTGTTAAATGCATTGAAATAAAACATGGACGAAATCAGCTTCCAACAGATTTCAAGGCTCTTTTATGTCGGAGCTCTTGAATGTTTAATTGCAACCTGCGGAAGCTGATTTCGAAGCCCTTGTGGTAAAGTTCATATCTTCCATTTTTGACAGATTTGCATTTAACATGAAGCTCCGACTTGCTGATCAGAGAAGCACCGATCGATTTTTAATCGCATCCCTCACAAGCTGACCGTGATCTCCGAGGTCAAACGGCGAATTAGCATATCATCAAGTGTCGACAGCTTTTGTTTAAATTTCAATTTGCATTGGGTTAAAAGCTTGTCAGCTCTCCAACAGATTTGCATCAAACTTGAAGACCTTGAAGACTGTTTTTGTCAGAACAAGGACGCCAAGGATTTTTAATTGTGTCCAGCACAGGCTATCTCAAATTTCTGAGGTCAGAACTTCAATGAGTAGTATACTCAAAAGGTCAGCATTTGAAACAGCTTTCCTTCAAACTGGAGGTTGATTCTTAAATGTCTCCAGCGCAGGGTTCCGGATCAACGGCTTCACTATTCCGACGAGAGCTTGCCGCAGGTGTGTAAGCTGATGAAAACGGAGTCAAATCACAACCGGCCCCACCAGGACATCCTCGACCATCGTCAGAAGCGCTGCGTGAGAGCTTTGAGATGAGCCACATCCAGCAGCAGCAGCAGCAGCAGCAGCAGCAGCAGCCCAGAATGCTAAGCCGCTTGCTAATCACCTTTGGAGAGGACAGTCTAATTCAGATGTCAAGGCCCATTACCTGTGAGCGCTTCAGAGGTGACCCAGGCAGCTATCTTGCAGCCATAAACACTATTTGGAGGATAATGCACATCTGGAGGGCCGAGAGGCGCCCGGCCCAAATTTGGACTCATTACAGTGAGCCAAGGGGGTTTGGGTGCGGCCTTTAGCGCGTATCAATCAACTCTGCATATAGATGACGTCCTTGACGATGGCACCCGTCAAAGCCATCTGCCTGGAATGTTTTGAGATGTTTTGGTGAGAAATAAACTTGACAATGCTCAAATGTTTCTTTCTATTATTTTCATTTGTTGGATTTTTTAATTGTCTGTCACAAGCTGGCTGTGCTCTCAAATTAGTATGCCAATAAACGGCTGGATTTCAACAACCTTTGCTTCAAAGCTGACACCATTGATTGTTGTTGGAACCTTTTGACTTTTAATTGTATCCGCTACACCATGGCTATGATGTGGGCTCTCCAAAATCAGCATTCAACACATGTTTGACTGATGTTGGAACAAGAAGCTTTTTTGAACGGGACACAACTTTGAGATCTAAGACGATGAGCTCTGGGGGGAAATTAGTATTACTTGATATCCCTAAATCCATCCATCCATTATCTGATCTGCTTTATCCAGACACAAGCAAGTCAAATTTGCGTTTAAAGGGCTCACATAACTTGTTCTCATCAGAACCAGACTGATTTTGAACACCATCCAGTCCAGCATGCGTTTGGACAAAATTAGAACGCAAGGTCGCGGACAGGTAAATATTTGTTTTGTGGCGGCATGACGGCGACCATCCAGCAGACCCCTTTGCAAGCATTCAGAGAATTCTGTGTGCTGCCAGCAGTGTTCCACTGTAGGGAAGCACCTGCAGGGAGCGGCTCATTAACCCCGCCATTGGATCCCGATGCTTTAATTGGACTTGTTTAAGAACAAGCAGCCATCTTGAGCTTGTTGCCGTAATTGCTCTGCCAAGGGTCTGAGCATCGGACCGGGAAAATTCATATATTGTAGATGCACTTCCATAGCCCAAATCAATCTTCGAATGCTCGTACTTGTGATGTCAACATCAGCCATCACGGATTAGGGCTCAAGGTCAAAGCAAGGACGCTGCAATATGTGTTATTGTTTTTCAGGATACCATCAAGTGTCGATTTAACATCTCCATCACATTTTGTTGAAGATGAAATAGGAGTCACTTCCAAAAACAGCATGGTGTTTGTATTATTAAATCAAACCTAGTTGCATTTCTATAGGTTGATATAAACCCCTAAATCAGCATGCCAGACATCCCTCAAGCTATTTTTCTATCCCATTTTTGCAGCTGATTGGCATCATGAGGCACTTGCTGATACGAGAGCCGCATTAATGAGATTAACACACGCTCACTATTGCCGTTTGATAACTGAGGTCGTCTACCGGCTGTGATGTCGGCATGCAACGCCGAGAGGGTGACATACTGTGAATCGATAGATCAACAAAAAAAACACAATTGTGCAATTTGGCCTCCGAATTAACAACCGTGCCTATTCTTTCCCAGGCGCCATCCTTCAAATGAAAGGCTGCCATCATCGTCGCTGCGGCAGCGATCAACGCTTTAGCTCAATGAACATTAAAATGCTGCAATATCAGATGATTAAAACTCACAAAGAGAAAACAACTAAATAGAACCATCTGCTCGGTTGTTATTCACTGTGAAGGGAATATTTGCGCCTGATGCTTTTAGGTTGCAAATTAATGACACTAATCATCATAAAGATTGGTTAACTCCCATCCTGTAGATGGCAGTAACTAGCAGTGCTGAGTGGTTAATTATTATTTTGGGTTAAAAAGAAGAATTTGGCAGTACAAGTCTTTCATCAACGTGCATTTCTAGACAAGATGAGCCACTACTGTTTATCTATACACTACCGTTCAAAAGTTTGGGGTCAGAAAATTGTTTGGGTGACCCCCAAACTTTTGAACGGTAGTGTAAATATTATTATAATAAAATATTATGAATTAAATATTATAAATTATATCTTATATTTGTATAAGATTATATATAATCTATGAATATAAGTATACATATATATTATAAGATTTTTTTACACAGAAGATTATATATATATATATAATCTATAAATAATTATCTAAATAAATATATACACTACCGTTCAAAAGTTTGGGGTCACCCAAACAATTTTGTGACCCCAAACTTTTGAACGGTAGTGTATATATATGCTAAAATACTTGTGCTAAAATAAATGTTCAAAAAATATTTTCCTCAACTTTTATCAAGTCGCCTCTTTCAAGTTCCCCTGTTAGGTACCAAAGATATACTTTTTAGAAAATCCCCACACTTTTGCAACCTTGTTGGCAAGATGGCTGCACTGAGTAACTCGCACTCAGCCACTTTGTTTTTCAATTCGGGGAATGTGGTTTGAGCCTCAGCCGAACGCAACAATGGAAATAGACTCCAGCAGATCTTTAAATAGAGGCGTCACCGCCGACTCAATCAAAAGTTAGCAGAGAGAGACGCTGCCGCGGCCTCGGCGTCGACAACGTCTTCATCTCCGAGCGCAAACGCTGCCCCTGGAGAATTGAACATGCGACGGCAGCGTGCTTTCTTCTACACCACGCTCGGAACGCGGCGAAGAACATCGAGGAACATCTGGTGCACCCAGAGAGCCCGTCTGCTATTGTCTGCTAGTCGCCGTCGAGTCATCACAACAGCTGATCCGGCGACTCCATCAGAGTGGAGAAAAGTTCACTGGCTGACTCAATTATGCATGGCGGGCTGTGAATTAAACATGAGCTCGCCGGCTTGCAAGGATGTATACACGGTGCGGACGCGCAAAGGCCAGGCCGTCTGCACACCTGACGCCATCCGTCAAGACGTGAAAGACATACCAGAGGACAACACGTCTACATAGGTTCATGTTCTCACACAAGTGGTGACCAATGGAAGTCACGTTAACCCACTAAGGTCATCGGAAAATACTGCGTCGAGCGACAAGACGGATATATGATGGAAAATAAATGGAGTGCGACTCCACCGTCTAGCAAACGTTTGCGTGGCGTCAATTTTGGAAGCAGGGGACTGATTATTTGTTTTCATATGCTTTTGAATGTGAGGAGGTTTATCTCTGAGCCAGAGAGGCTTTCCGAAAGCTGTTATTTAATGGTGGCTGCGAAGAGGGATTTGTTGCTATTAGGTCACTTACAATTAAATAGATATCTGGAATCGCTCAAATTCATTGAATTGAAATTCCCGACGGAAGAAAAGTTATCACAAGAATACATGTTGGTTGTCTTAATGTGGATCGACTGAATGTGGTGTATTATTTTTGTGTGCATTTCAACGGGAGGAAAGTTTTTGGACTCCTCCAGACATTTTTGAATCATGGGAGCAAATACATTTTAACGGTGGCACTGTGGGGAGACACATTCGTATCCGTCCATCCATCCATTTTCAGAATTGCTTATCCTCACAAGGGTCGTGGGCGTGCTGAAGTCTATCCCAGCTCACTTTGGCCAGTCGGCAGGGGACACCCTGAACTGGTTGCCGGCCAATCAGAGGGCACACAGAGACAAAAAGCAGTCACGCTCACATCTCCAGGCAATTCGAAGCACTTCATCGGCCTGCCGTGCATGTTCTTTTGGGGTTGAGGGAGGAAACCCAAAGGCATGGGGAGAACACGCAAGTTGCACAAAGGAAGGCCGGAGCCGGAATCGAATCCAGAACATCTGCACTGTGAGGCGGATGTGCTAAACAGCAATCCGCTTTATAGAAATTCAACCCATGATAAATTAAACATAAGCATCAGTTGATTGGTGGAAAGATATTGAAATGATGCTTGCATGGATACAATAGGTTTGCCACTGACCTCAAGCGGAAGTGAATATGAATCTAAATTCTTTGCCAAAGAAATATTCCACTGTAGAAAGGCACATGTTCATTAGAAGTAATTAGCCATAATATTTATCAGCAGATTGCTGGAAAGATATTCAAATGAGGTTCCCCAAGTTGGCACATGAACAGGCTTCCTTCCTCTTCATTTCGCTACCTTGAGAGCTTGTTTTTTATTCCCTGTGTTGAACACGGGGAATTGAAGGTTGGTAAAATTAGGGCAGCAACAAAAGAATTGTGGTTGTTCATCAAAAATGACTGACACATCATTATCAAAAACTTTGATAGGATCTCATTAAATTGTGCAAGGCTACCTAACGCTATGATGCATCATGGCCAACATGAACAATTCTCTGCCTTTGTTGCTCCCCTTCATGCATTTTATTAATCATCCTTGGTTTAGCGGCCCAGTAAAGATGGCTGCTGGCAGCTCTGGAGAGCGCCAGCCACAAAATACACACGTCACGTGCATTCCCGTTACTCCGAAACAACACACACATCTATTGAGAGTGTGTAGACAGGATGTGCAGCTGATGTCTAGGGAGCTCGACCCAGGTCGGGTTCTTGCGGGACACAGCTGCTGGCTGCTTGGGGCGCATTAACGATGGTATCGTTTGCTGTTTTCTGACACGTAAGCAGCGAACCGGCCCGTCTTTCTTTACTGTCCCATCGCCCGACTCCATTAGAGGCTGGCCATAGCGGCACCCCACCTTATTATGGGATGTCAGCGGTAGGCAGCATCATTCATGCTCGGGCCGGAAGTACTGTGATGAGGTAGCCAGCCCTTCTCGCCACTCCACTGCATCCATGTGCACGGGCTGAATAATGGAGGATGTAATTAGGCCTTGTTTCTATGCACGGGAGGGAGTGCACTTAGACTGGATGTCTCCAACCAGGCTGCCACAGCATTATTGCCATTATCAGCGTTCGATCTCCCCGAGAAACCGATGGGAGCCAATGCGCCAATTAGAGCTGATCCCGTGCAATACGGCTCGGGGGGTTCGATGGAGATGTTCTGGGCAACAACACTGGCTGATATAATAAAAAAAAAAGTTGCAGACAACAATTAAGAACGTTCTAGCAATTTCTAACAAATGTTAGTCAGTGGAACAACAACAACGATTTGAGGAGACTCAAGGCTGCTGCAATAAAACCAGTTGCTGCAGTCAAATGGAAACAGTGATGATTGAGGTCGTGCAAAAAACACGCCACACAAGACACAATGGAAGGGAATGGTGAGGAGAGCACATTTTCACCAATCCACTGAGCTACTGCAGCCAAGTACAGACTGCGGAGTAGAGCAACGTAAACGTAGTGGCCAACATGACTAACCGTGACTCAAAGATGCTAATGAAAACAAACAATGGAAAGGAAAACAATCGTCTACGATACTATTTTGGGCTCTTGGTCATGAAGAAAGTGAGCAACACAAAGGTTGCTGCAACTTGCAAGTGGAGACAGTGGTGACTGTAAACTGCAAAAAAAAAAAACAAAAAAAAAACACATCATGAGAGAGTAGCATCTATGGAAAAGAGAGATCCAGAAGAGATCGTGGGCAGCAAAAAAAAACAATCGGCCACTGCATTCAAATGGAGACAGTGGTGAGAGCTACAAGAGCCATGCTGGATTGAAGGCATCAAAAAGTCTTGGGAATCTTCAATTTCACCTCATTTTAAATTCATTTCTTAGTGGCCACTGGATTTAAATTAGGGGGAAAAAAAGGTCATTGCAGATATGTGTTTCAATTTATTATGCAAAAATATGATTTTTGTTATCTTCAGCTTCATCATTAAATCCATGCATGGAACACAATATGGATTTTTCTTGTTGCTTTTCGCAGCAGGGGCGGGACGGATAAATGGCGTTTGCGTTCATTTTGCTGGGCAAAGATGGTTTAAGGTCAAGACACCATTGCTGTGTTGAGTTAGTTGGGTTTAAATAATAATAATAATAATAATAATAATAATAATAATAATAATAATAATAATAATAATAATAATAATAATAATAATAATAATAATAATAATAATAATAATAATAATAATAATAAAGGGGAAAAAAGCACAACATGTATGGGAAAATAAGTTGATGCGACTCACCGGGTTTGACAGTCTTCAAGCGAACCGGCTCCCGAAAGTGTCGTATGACAGCCAGCGTGTCCCGGTTTGTAAGTCCACTGACAGGCGTCCCGTTCACCTCCAGCAGCACATCGCCGTAGTAGGGCAGCTTCCCGACGTGACACACCAGCACGTCCAGCTTCATCTGACCCAGGTGCGGGAACTGGCCCACCTCAGCACCCCCCAGAACCTCCACCATGGAGCCGAAGTCGCCCAGGTTGCCCCAAGACACCGCGCACTCCACCACCTTACCGGACCAGTGTTTCTTCTTCTTCAACGTTCTGGACATGTTGGAGTCCTTGACAAGTCGAGAAAAGCCTGGCTTTGATTAGAATGATTCTTTTTCTTGAATGTCGCGGCCTAATAAACCCGAGCGAGTCCAGCTCGGTTCATCTTCCTGAGTGATTTCCACCCGTGGAAGGTGTGCAGCACGAGTGTCATCCACGCGGTCATTCCAATAAGCGCGCTCTGTGCGTAAAACGTGACGAAGCGCAGAAATCACAGCGTCGCTCTCTGCAAAATAAAATGGAATAAAAGATGCAAAATCAGGTCGTCAACGCGGCAGGTTCGGATGACACCGGAGCAACGAGCGTGGACGCAGACAGACAGACAGACAAGCAGGCTGACAGGCAGGCAGGCGGCTCCACGCACCGTGGAAGTCCAGCCCCCGGTAGTGAAGGCATCTGATTCCAAAGCAGGTTTGCGCACACCTGCCACCGCTCAGACTCGTTCCGGGCCCGGCTCCGTCCGGAACGGTACGCCCCCTTTTAGGCGCTGTGCGCACTGACGCTTTTTGGGCTTGCGTGGAAATAGGTGCTGGCGCCATCTTCTGGTGACATACAGCGTCGGTCCAAGTGTCCTCAAACGCACCGGTCGAATTCCACCACTCCAACTCACCCTCTATTTTCTTTCACACGTATTGAAGGAAAAGAAAATACAAACGCATCAATGGCATTTCAATGGGAAGATGATTTCATTTGCACGTGATGTTGGTGAGGATATTATTGCATCATCTGGTTGTCTGCATTAAACAGCATTCAAGCCCACAATGAAATCAATCATGAATCAGTTATCTCTTCATTTGCATCATTTTTCTTTTATGCTGCGTGCATCATTGTTGAATTTAAGACCAGAACCAAAACTGTATTTTTGCAAATACTGGAACCACAGTTTGTTTGTGGTATGGTGTCCGTCTAATTTTGGAGGGATGTACTAAATAGTTTAGTGTGAAGTAAAAGAACACGGTAAATGTCATTCATTTTTACGGTTGTATGATAAATGATGATTTATACGCTTGAATGGAGCAGCTTGGTGTCAGCACTCTGAGTCAGAGCACTGTCATATGTCAGGGATGTCATCCTAAATTTATTAAAGGTGATGACATAACCTGGGGTCCTGGATGAGATGTTTTTTTTGTGGCGGGTCTCTTTTATAATTGAACTAATGATGATTTTTAGATCAATAAATCTCTCAATTAATCACACTTTTCTAAAATGGTTTCTTTAGAATTAATAGTGAATATTTTTATTTATTTATTTATTTTTTATTCCATGTAAAGCGTCTTTGGGTTATTGAAAAGCGCTATATAAATTGAATGTATTATTATTAATAAAAAAAAAACGGTTACTGCATGTATTGTGTAGAACACAATTCGTTTTTATTGTCTATAATAATAGCTATGTAACAAAAATTCATTTTCTTTTCATATTTGATTAAACATGCTTTATACAATGTACATGGTCCAAAAATAGAATCGGAAATAAACTTAAAAGCACGGAAGATTGACAGAGCTTTTTTTGTTTTTACTGTACTAGTAAACTTTGGTATTGAGGAAACAAAGTGGCACTCCGATTGCAATAATAATGTAATGTATGTCACATGGTCATGAAAGGATCCAAAGGGAAATCAGGAATGTGTAGATTCAGAATAATAATTAAAAAAAAAAAAAGTAAACATAATAATAGCAAAACAACCAAAAATGTAAATCGACATAAGGCCTCGGTTGTTTGACCGCTTCCATAAACAAGTGACAGAGTTTGGGGCGGAGGGTCCTCAATGTACCACTGTAAGATTCCAGGGTCTCCATTTTAAACAACAGTACCATTTTGCGGCAAAACGAGGAATGTGTGCAATGTCGACAACGGAGGAGCAAAAATCCAAGTGCAAAAAGGTGACATCATTTCAGTTCTGCCTGCTGCTTTCCACTAATTACAGATAAAGTGAGAGCGCAGTGGAGCCTCCTCAAAGTGAACAGCCATTAACTTCTTTTTATGCTTCACTGGCCTACTCATATGGGTGCCTAGAATTTGAGGATTTTGGAAAAGAAGAACAAATATTTTTAGCAAAGACTTGTTTTCTGATACCTTTGGCCTATTGAGCAAAATCATGAGAAATATTCAAAATGATATTACAAGCATTGCATATTGAAGTCCAGTTGGACAATTTGATGCTAGACCACAACAAATATGATGAAATTTCCACCAGAATGTCTTTTGAATATTTATAGCAGAAGAGTTTTGAACTATTGGGGCTCCACTGGATTCCTCCCAAGAAACTTCCTGGGTACCAAACCAGTTTTAGATTAGAGACAAAGTGTCAAATATAATAGCAGATGACTAGCCTGTACATACAAGTATAAAAGAATACATTCTACACTTGTTTTTTTTCACAGTGCCAATGGGAGGACGGTGAGTTCAGTCATAATAAAAGATCACGGTTAAATTAAGTGCCTGTGAGCGGTGAAGGGAAAACGGATCAGTGCGCGTGTTCTCTCCATGGAGGTGACACTAATATTAATAAAAAACATGATTGTCACATGAAATAAAAAAAAAAAAGGGGCCCTCACTCGGTAAACTGCTTGAAGAGGAAGGCTGGCTGACGGCGGTAAGGCTGAGGTTATATTCATATGTAATACGCAGCACAGTGGCGTCACTGTCCCCTCGCAGTCTTCGCTCAATATCTCAACGATGCTCCGTCACGCTCCGCACAACGGAAGAAAAAAAAAAAAGTCCCTCCAAATTTTACATTCACGACGTCCTCAGGAGCGACGGCTGGAGGTCGACTTTTGTTCAGTGAGAGTAGAGCAATGCAAAAACACTCTGAGAGAATCTTTGGCAGAGTGTTGAAGGAGGTAGTGGGTGCAGAAAGGCATGTGGACACCAGTGGGCACCAGGTTTAGGTGGGTGCTGGATGGTCCTGAGGCTTAGTCCTTTTGGGAGGGAGTCTGTCAGGGGGCGTGCTCGCCGCCGCATCGCCCGGCGGTGGAAATGTCCGGCCCGCATGGGGCTTGGAGGTTTGCCTTTCGCTCCACATCGAGTTGCCGAGGAAGTCTACAAATAGTCCGGAGAAGATGCAAAAGCGCTGTTAAAAACGATCCGGATGTCAGACGACAGATTGGGGAAATGACACAAGCAAGATAATCCTATCAGCCTATTTGCCGAAATGTGGCAGTAAGCGAGAAGCTTATTTACGGCCTGCAATTATAATTGCGTGGCGCGTTGCATCGCCGAGCTAGGAACATCAAGTTGGAGTTTACCATGCACTTCTTACCACTTGCACAGTCTCCCATTGAAGTATGTGAGCCTGGCCTCTCCAAGAGGCGCTCCAGGGTGACGTCCTCTCGCCGAGCGTGCTCACTAAAGCTTTCCTTGAGGCCCGGTAGATCTTTGTCCAGTGCGTCGTCTTCGCTCAGGTAGGCGTAGGGGCAGTAGTCCCGCGTGCGAGAGTAGACGTTGGCGTTGTCGTAGCAGTCGGAGCAGATAACCAAAGGAGCTGCTGCGCCTTACGATACAAGACACACAGTGTTTACATGCAGGGTTATGCTGCATCAGAGCTGCTAGAAAAAAAAAAAACAGGAGAGAACCTGCAAACATATTCCGCCAGCTTTGTGCCTTTCATCACAACCCTTTTGAGATGCACACAATTTTGCTTTGGTGTGAAGTACAAAGTCATTCTCCGGTTTCACGCCTCAGCTTCCAACTTGCATTATTTAGTCGTGTTTGCTGGACTATAAAAAAATCGATTTGGTACTTTGCAATTTTATGGACTGGTAAGATGCAGAAAGAAGGGCTAGATGGAATGCAAATGACTTCTAAATAAAAAGAAAAAGGCAGGCAGACATCCATATGACAAACGGACCTGCGGGGGCTCCAGCTGGTCCGTCACGAGCCTCCCCGGGCTGGAAGCTGCTATGGCCTGTGAACAGAGAGCCCGCCCGGCAGTGAAGCCGTCCGTTACTGTCCGTTTCCACCTCGCTGCCTGCGTCTCCGTAGCACACACCTGGGACACGCACACAGGACAGTGAGCTGACCCATTTTACATTTGACCACCGTCTGTGTTTGTGCGTATAGTTTTAAAAGGCAGAGCTCGGCCTGGTGAGTGAGGTGAGCAATTCGAAGTTGAGAGACTCGGCTTACTGTCGGTGCCCTTGTGCACATGTCCATTGGAGAGAGGAGGCATGAGCTGCTGGTGGCTGCCGGCCTCAGAGTTGCTGTAGCCTTCCGGCGGTTCTGACAAAGTCCCCTGAGAAGAGAGGTAGCTGGGAATGTCCGGAGGTAAATTCATCTCATCTGTTGAAAGAAAAGGTCGACATTCGATGTGAAATGATGCACAAGGTGTCCGGAATCAAAACATTTTTGGCTGCTACCATTCGCTAACCTGTGTTGCTGATGCTATAGTCTTCACTCTTCCTGCGCATGTGATAGATGACGATGACCCACACCAGTGAGGTCCCGACCACGCAGCAGACCACCACGATCACCACGATGCCCACGGTGGTCCAGCCGTCCTGGTCGAACCCGGCGCCGGTGTCGCAGTTGGGCGATGGCGAGACGCCCAGGTAGATGTGGCCGCGCTCGGTTCCCAGCGTGTTGGACATGAGGCAGGTGTACTTCCCGGCGTCACTGGGCCCCGCGTCGACTATGATCAGGAGCTGGTTGGCGGCGGCGAAGAAGTGGCGCTCCGTGAGCACCAGGGGGCCGTCGTCTTTGGTCCAGTTGAGGCGTGGGGCGGGGCTGCCTCCAGCGATGCATTGAAGCACAGCCGTTTCACCTCTCGCCACTGTTCTGTCCTCCAGGGGCCGCAGAAAGGAAGGAGTTTCTGCAATCGGAGAGGATAGCATTGCACGAGACGGCGCAAAACGACTGACCTAGTCGAGCCGTACGAGTCAAGTAGTAGTCTACCACTCACCCAGGACGGTGAGTGTGGCGTTGGCAGACAAGCTGCCCGCCGCGTTCTGCGCCGTGCAGCTGTACACCCCCATGTCCTCCGCCTTCACGTTGGCGATGAAGAAGATGTCGTCGTCCGGCATGACGTGCATCCTGCGCTCACGGGCGGCGGGGAAATCCGTGCCGCCGTCCTTCTGCCACGCGATTTGCGGCGAAGGGTGGCCCTCGGCGGCGCACTCCAGCCGGGCCATGGTCCCGGTGCGGATGGTCAGATCCATGGGGGTCTTGAGGAAGGACGGTAGCTCTGTGGAGAGGACAGACAAACATTTGAATCAAGTTGCATTCCTTCTGCCAAATTCAGAGCTGAAACAAATCATCTATTCACCGTTGACGGTGAGCTTGGCCTTGTTGGAGTAGTTGGCACCAAAGTGGTTGGACACCACACACTGGTAGCGTCCCTCGTCGGTGAAGTTGACGTTGAGGAGGTGCAGCACGGTGGTGTAGATCAGCTCGCCGTCCTGGTACCGGCCGTAGTTTTGGACCTCGGCATCGTAAAGCACCTCGCCGTCCTTCCGCCACGCCGTGCTCATTGGCGAGTCGCTGCTGCTCAATGCTACGCAGCTCAGGGTCACGTTGTTGCCGCGCAGCGCCACCGACGTCTCGGGGTGAGTGGTGATCCGAGGCTTGGGGAAGTCGTCTGTGGGGTTCAAACAATCAATCGTTTGGATTCTTTGGTGTGAATGCACTTTTCCGCAATTCTAAGACAGCTGAAACAATCAGATAATTATATCATTTGATCACAAAATCAAGGTGACACAGAATCACTGACCACAAACAAAGTCTTCGGGGAGGACTGAAAGGACATTGCGACCGAGCAAGCCGGCCGGGTGGGCGCAAACGGCGGCGACGGAATGAAGAAAGCGGCTGCTGGTGAGCCAGGGCCCCAGCCACTGCATGTGACAGTCGCACAGCAAGCTGCTTGTGTTGAGGATGCTTGACGGGAACGCAACACATAAGATAATGAGGAAAAACAAACACATTAGCTGAGATTTTTTTTTCTTCCCATTTTTACTTACAACACTTTGAGCTTTGTATGTTGCAGTGCCTCAGGATGTATTGACATGATGTCATTACTTCCGAGGTCCCTGGAAAAATAAGAAAATAAATGAGTCTTACATGCAAGTCTGCAATTTTGGGTCAAAAACCACTACAATGTGTTCTGGGATTAAAAAAAAAAAAAAAAGGTGTTCCAATAATTGACTCACAGGTGCTCCAACTCATCCAGACCCTCGAAGGCTTTCTTGGTTATTGACTTGATTTTGTTCCGCTGTAATATTCTAGAAGACAGAATGTTTGATGGTGAATTAGTCTGTCACGCGCAGCTTTTGTTGACGCGACATGATGCAAAAAGCAGAAATCGACACCAACACAAAAAGAAAAACAAGCATTTTTGCATCCTCACAATGTGTTCAGCTTTTTCATGCCGTCAAACAAGCAGATGGAGTCCTCAATGGCCCAAGAAATTTCATTATTGTGGATGTCTCTGCCAAAACAAAGAGGCAGATTTTAGTTTAGGAACACACACACACACACTATGCATGCACATGTAGTGAGTTGACCCTAATGACCTTAAGTCCTTGTTACATCAGGAAGGTGCTATGGCAAGAGACTGTTACATTCGATTGGATAGAAGATGGAATAAGAAAATAAATTGCTCTACCTGTACTCGCAATCAATCAAAACACAACATCCAAAGAGTGAAATCCTAATCTGAAAGATTGTCTTCTCCTCCTACAGTCCAATCCATCAAACTTCCACAGTGAGCCATTGTTTCGATGAGCGGGGATGAATTGGCCCCCCGTTTGGCAAAAGAAAGTCAGTTCACGGGGCCAGAGCCGTGCATGCCGGATGCCTTGCGGGACCGGGCTCCTTTTGTCCGCCCCTCCTCACGCTTGGCCACCTCTGAAAGAACTCCTGCACTCTCATGAAAGCACCCACGCTGGTGTGTCAAGCTGCCGCAGCTAGCTGACCTCCTTCTCCAGCCGCACATAGATGTAGATTTTACGTCATTAGTTTGGGATGGTGCAGCTTGCAAACGAAACAAGTGTCAGGGTTTCTAAATTGCAGAGCGGATATAGCAACCAAATCTGATATTCTGCATGAGCAGAGAGGAGCAGCGGTTACACCACTTCACAAAGTGATGTGCAGGATCACAAGAGAGATTGCTGACAATCACAATCTTGATCGAAAAAAGCAAAAAACAAGGAGCCATATAGTCACTCCTTACCAACAGGATGGAAGACTTGGTGGGCGGACAGTGCAATCGACGAGAAACATGGACGGGAAATCATTCTACAAAATGACATGATGGGTGCTCTTGAACTAAGGATGGAGTCACACTGCGTGGCTCAAGTGACATATTTGTTTCGTTTCAAGTGATGCAGTGCCGATATGTGGGCAGTATAAATGTGTGTGTGGTATGTAAGATCGGAATCCGACCTCTTCAAAATGCATCAATATCTCATCTGCCAGTGCAATTGCAGCATAAAGGCACGGATCAGTTGAACCTTGTCAACGCAAGCTTGATGTCATTGAATTGTACCAATGACTGACATAAATATACACGTCAGCGTATTCCAAACAGCACATTTAAAAATACTCGCCGTGAAGCCATTCTACACCAAATGCATAGACAATTAAATATGGTCTAAATGTACAGGTAGGTCCATCATCAAATCGAATAAATAAATCACAATTGGTGGTTAATTGACATGTAAATAGAGAAAAAAAAAACCCTAAATCAGACCTGGCCACTTGGATCTAGAGCTGCAGTGTAATTCCAGCCTATACAGATGGCAATGAGGAAGTGAAACAAACACAAAATCTAATTTATTTTGTGGAAGTACAGATATGAAATTGTGAATATTTCTCACTTCACTAAAGACACTACACACTAAGCAGTGAAGCAAACAAACCTGCCATGTTCCTTCAGAATGCACAGAGAGCAAAAATTATACATTATTTCTAGAAATGATTATTTTTTTTGATGGGAGGGGGATGATTCGTTGTCACAAATCCATCAGTGATGGCAGTGTGAAAAGTCCAACGTGCGGTTGAGACTCTACGTATTGACCCCAAAAAGGTCCCGCTTATTACTTACAATGTGCGCAGATTGGCCAGACTACTGAAGACCCGCTCTTCCACGTGGCTAATGGAGTTCTCGCCAAGGTTCAGGCTCTCCAGAAGACCTAAGCCCACAAAAGCGGTGTCCTCCAGTCTGGTCAGGTGGTTGGAGGAAAGGTCTCTGTATAAAACAAAAAGTACAAATATGTTTAGCGATGATATCAAGAAAATATGCTGTTAGATATTTTTCAAAAAGTGGTTATTCCAGAGGGAAAGAAAACACACTAACAGCTCCTCCAGCTTTTGGCAAAACTCCCAGGCGTCTGGTCGGATGATGCTCACGGCGTTCTGGCTCACTCGCAGGATCCGCAGCATCCGCAGGCCGTACAGCCAACCTTTGTTCACCTCTGTTAGGTTGTTGTGCTCGAGCTCTCTGAAACAGATAATGCTGTTTATCGATCCCCGACCTATATTAGCCGCGAAGTTACGGGAAGGAACCGATTGGCGACTCACAGTTCCTCCATGCTGATGAGTCCAAAAAAGGCGCCGTCCATGAGCTTGGTGATGCCGTTCCGTTGCAACTTTAGTGACTGGAGCGCGTCCATCTCTTTGAATGTCAGGCTGTCCACAATTCGGATCCTGTTACGCTTCATTTCCCTGATGAGGAGCGAGAGAGAGAGGCAATTTAGTATTTGACAATTCCGAGTGCAGATTCAATGCCTTGGCAAGAAAAACAAGAGAACGCATCCAAAGTGTTGTTTTGTAAAATGAAATGAAGCTATTGCTCCTCAATTTGGCAACATTGTTCTACTTCAGGATTATTTGATTACTCGTTTAAAATGAAAATCCCCATTTTTTTCCCCTCCCATTGATATTGGAAGTGTTCTAATCATTTGGCACCCGTATCTCACTTATGTTTGCTTTTCCCCCCCTTAGTGAGTCTTTGCTGTTTTAACATCCAAAGATACTTACAAAAACTGCAGACTGGGAAGTTTGAAGACTTTAGCCGGTAGCGCCGTCAATCTGTTCCGGTTGAGTTTCAATACCAGCAAAGAGCTGGAGATGTTGTCGAAGCAACCCGGCTCCAGGACGCTGATCTTGTTATTACTCAAATTTCTGCAAGATTAAAAGACAAACGAAACAAAGCTTTGGAAATGGTTTGCTTGTCCAACCAACAAACCCGGTTCAATTCTAGCTGGAGGAATCGTACAGATATTTTAACTGCATGGAGGGGAAGGTTCCCGCCCTGAGCTCGGAAAGGGAGTTGGATGTCAGGTCCAGCGTCTCCAGTGACTCGTACGGCAGCAGTTGATGCACCAAGAGCTCAGAGATGCGGTTGTGCACTCTAAATCATGCAAGACACAAGTGTGAGTCAAGACGGAAAACCGACTGATTAGTTATTCATGGAGGCATAACCGAAATATAAATGACTCAAATAATTGTCCACGGGTGCCTCAATATATTGGGAATTTAGTAGGCATGATTACAAAATGGTCGACTGTAAGATAAGAGGTGACTTACAGTGACAGTGAGGTGATGTTGGCGGTGGCTTCTCCAAAGAAGGGCAGGGCTGTTACTTCATTGTGGTTCATTGAGCTGGAACGAAATTTAAAACATCGTGGTTATTTTGCCGTGACCTAGTTTACTCTGAATTAAGAACTACACGTAAAACGTCTGCGCCACTGAGAGTGTATCAGCTCATAACCAAGCAGATCAAGCTTTCGCCCCGAAGGTGCTGCTTTATTCCTTTGAGTCACCGCTCTGTACAGTACTTTTTGATTGGATTTTTCACTATTTTCAATTTCATGCAGCCGGTAGGGAGTTGTAAATCTGCAGACAGGAGACAAAGTGACTTGGACTGACATTGCTCAGTGCTGGATTGAAGAGCCAATACATCTGGAAGCCAGTTGAAACGTAACACGGCATCCTACGCTAAAATAACTTATTTGTGGTCAACCTACTGCTGACGTCACACATCTCACAATCCAGTGTGCCAAATGTAAACAAAGTCCTGTTGGCAGTATTACATGTAGCATGTACATATCAATTCAATAAGCTATCTATATAAGATTCTAAATCACCAGTCTAGTGTCAATGTTGTGATGCCCCAGGAGCAACTTGAGCACATCCATGCTAACTTGGCTAACTACTTACACTTGATTTATCCCCTCCAGTGGCTCCAAGGGAGCCGTCGAGAGCCGTCTCCTGTTGCAGTCCAAAACTCGGAACCGGTCCGGTCCCGTGGTGCACGAGCAAGGAGCCGGACACGTCTTCAGGCCCCAGGCAATCGCATTAAGAAGCACGAAGACGAAGACCGAGGGAAGGGGCCAGCCTTCCGCCATTTTAAATGTCTTCCCGCAGGAGTAGCTGTGGAGCTATGTGGCTAACTAGCCTTGGATGTTCTCACTTTCACTATTCAGCCGTCGTGCTGTTCCCGCAACTTGCGATCGGTCAAGCAGAAATACAATTCGAAGTAGCGACACTATTCCGGCTCCGTATGGAGCGACTAAGCAGAGTTACGGCCCAGTTGGAGCGCAGCATCTTGGCACAGATTTCTGCTTTGCTTCTTCTTCCCGTGCCTGGAATTCCTTCAGCTCCTACCTAGACAGACGACCCGCATACGCCACCTTTTCCAGCGCCAAGTTTAATGCCGCATGTTTGGGATCGATTAGGTTGAACGGAATTAGGAGTCCGAAAATATTCACCCGAGTTGGAATTTCAAGTCATTTCACCATCTTTGCATGTCTTGCTAGAACAACAAACGCGCCCTGCTGTTGATGACATGCGATATTATTGGTCCCGCCCCCTTTTACAAGATGTCGACAATTCTACTGGCCCTGGTGTACGTTTGTCAAACCAGTACGTGAATGTGATTGGCTTCTACAACAAAACGACGGTGATTTGTAGCCGCACTTTATATCCGATCACAAAAATGTGATTTAATCGTTCAGAATCAACATGAAATTTTGTTTGAGCACCGAGAAAGAATAGGAGTGTAGCATGGAAAAATGGCCGCACCACATTTGTATTTGCAAAGTGACTTGTTTGTGGCTTTTTGGGGGAACCGATCCTTTCTCATCCGAGTAAAACTCACCTACCGTTTTTTTCCATGTATAATGCGCAAAATTTAACTAATTTATTGTCTTCAAATCCGGGGTGCGCATTATACATGGGTACAATTTTTATTTATTTTTAATTATTTATTTATTTTTTTGAAGAAAATTATGGTACAACAATTTTTGAAGAAAATCTTGTCACGGATGGAGTGTGGAAAGGAGCAGGGCGACCAAGTGCAGCTTGGACCAGGGTTCATTGGAGGAACTCAAAATACAGACTTGGTAAACTAACATAACTCCCTAACAAAACCAACAACAAGACTGACCGACAAAGACGTGGAACAAAAAGAAAGGGTGACATTACCAAAGACAGGAACAGAAACCTGTGTTATTGTCAAATATTGTTTGTTTTTTAATCTCCATCGTGGACTGGACGTCATACGGAGGCAGTAACACTGCGCATGCGCACTATGGATCAGATGCGAATAGTCCTCTTCTCTTCTTGACTGACAATGAATGTGATAGTTTAATACAATCAGCAAATAACAAAATGCGTATTACAGGTAATATTTTATTTCACAACACTTTGCCTTGTTCCTTTCGTCTCTGCTGTTCACTTCAAACACGCTCCATACGAACGCAATGCTCTCGTATCAGACAAGGCTTGCTCGATCACCTGCTCGTTTGCTGTCACAATGTAAAAAAACGGTATATGCTGTTTTTGCTCATAGGCCTACTTTGTCACCATCTTGTGACATTTTGCTCTCACAATAACACACAGAAGTGAAATGACGCATTTCATTTACATAAAAGAAGTGCTTTGCTGCCACCCTCAGGCATCTATGGGACACATCATGTCATCAACCAGTAATCATTGGTCACTTGGGCTCCTGTACTTTTTATAGCGGATTAGACTATCACTGTACTACTTGATCAACATCTTTTAGAAATGGGAATGTCTCAAATTTGGTCACTTGATCTTCTGTACTTTTTATAGCGGATTAGACCATCACAGTACTACCTGATCACCTGTTGGAAATGGGAGCGTCCATGTGTCACACTAATGTGTCTACGACTCACCCAGGACGGTGAGTGTGGCGTTGGCAGACAAGCTGCCCGCCGCGTTCTGCGCCATACAGCTGTACACCCCCATGTCCTCCGCCTTCACGTTGGCGATGAAGACGATGTCGTCGTCCGGGATGACGTGCATCCTGTGCTCACGGGCGGCGGGGAAATCCGTGCCGCCGTCCTTCTGCCACGAGATTTGTGGCGAAGGGTGGCCCTCGGCGGCGCACTCCAGCCGGGCCATGGTCCCGGTGCGGATGGTCAGATCCATGGGGGTCTTGAGGAAGGACGGCAGCTCTGTGGAAAGACACATTCGAATCAAGTTGCATTCCTTCTGCCAAATTCAGGGCTGAAACAAATCATCTATTCACCGTTGACAGTGAGCTTGGCCTTGTTGGAGTAGTTGGCACCAAAGTGGTTAGACACCACACACTGGTAGCGTCCCTCTGCGGTGAAGTCGACGTTGAGGAGGTGCAGCACGGTGGTGTAGATCAGCTCGCCGTCCTGGTACCGGCCGTGGTTTTGGACCTCGGCATCGTAAAGCATCTCGCCGTCCTTCCGCCACGCCGTGCTCATTGGCGAGTCGCTGCTGCTCAATGCTACGCAGCTCAGGGTCACGTTGTTGCCACGCAGCGCCACCGACGTCTCGGGGTGAGTGGTGATCCGAGGCTCGGGGAAGTCGTCTGTGGAGTTCAAAGAATCGCATCAATCCATCAGTCGTTTGGATTCTTTGGTGTGAATGCACTTTTCCGCAATTCTACGACAGCTGAAACAATCAAATATTTGATTACGAAATTAACTGACCACAAACAAAGTCTTTGGGGAGGACTGAAAGGACATTGCGACCGAGCAAGCCGGCCGGGTGGGCGCAAACGGCGGAGACGGAATGAAGAAAGTGGCTGCTGGTGAGCCAGGCTCCCAGCCACTGCATGTGACAGTCGCACAGCAAGCTGCTTGTGTTGAGGATGCTTGACGGGAACGCAAAACATAAGATAATGAGGAAGAAGAACACTCATTAGCCGAGATTTTATTTCTTTCTTCAAGCTTTGTATGTTGCAGTGCCTCAGGATGTATTGACATGATGTCATTATTTCCGAGGTCCCTGGAAAAATAAGACAATAAAAGAGTGTTACATGCAAGTCTGCAATTTTGGGTCATTAGTTTGGGATGGTGCAGCTTGCAAACAAAACAAGGGTCAGGGTTTTTAAATTGCGGAGCGGATATAGCAACCAAATCTGATATTCTGCATGAGCAGAGAGGAGCAGCAGTTACACTACTTCACAAAGTGATGTGCAGTATCACAAGAGAGATTGCTGACAATCACAATCTTGATCGAAAAGCAATATAGTCACTCCTTACCAACAGGATGGAAGACTTGGTCGGTGGACAGTGCAATCGACAAGAAACATGCACGGGAAATCATTCTACAAAATGACATGATGGGTGCTCTTGAACTAAGGATGGAGTAACACTGCATGGCTCAAGTGACATATTTGTTTCGTTTCAAGTGATGCAGTGCCGATATGTGGGCAGTATAAATGTGTGTGTGGTATGTAAGATCGGAATCCGGCCTCTTCAAAATGCATCAATATCTCATCTGCCAGTGCAATTGCAGCATAAAGGCACGGATCAGTTGAACCTTGTCAACGCAAGCTTGATGTCATTGAATTGTACCAATGACTGACATAAATATACACGTCAGCGTATTCCAAACAGCACATTTAAAAATACTCGCCGTGAAGCCATTCTACACCAAATGCATAGACAATTAAATATGGTCTAAATGTACAGGTAGGTCCATCATCAAATCAGATAAATAAATCACAATTGGTGGTTAATTGACATGTAAATAGAGAAAAAAAAAAAAAAACCTAAATCAGACCTGGCCACTTGGATCTAGAGCTGCAGTGTAATTCCAGCCTATACAGATGGCAATGAGGAAGTGAAACAAACACAAAATCTAATTTGTTTTGTGCAAGTACAGATATGAAATTGTGAATATTTCTCACTTCACTAAAGACACTACACACTAAGCAGTGAAGCAAACAAACCTGCCATGTTCCTTCAGAATGCACAGAGAGCAAAAATGATATATTATTTCAGGCATCAGTGTGAAAAGTCCAACATTCGGTTGAGACTCTACGTATTGACCCAAAAAGGTCCCGCTTATTACTTACAATGTGTGCAGATTGGCCAGACTACTGAAGACCCGCTCTTCCACGCGGCTAATGGAGTTCTCGCCAAGGTTCAGGCTCTCCAGAAGACCTAAGCCCACAAAAGCGGTGTCCTCCAGTCTGGTCAGGTCATTGGAGGAAAGGTCTCTGTGTAAAACAAAAAGTACAAATATGTTGAGCGATGACATCAAGAAAATATGCCGTTAAGATATTTTTCAAAAAGTGGTTATTCCAGAAGGAAAGAAAACACACTAACAGCTCCTCCAGCTTTTGGCAAAACTCCCAGGCACGTATCTCACTTAATTTCCCGAATAAGTGGCATAAATACCAGGTTGGCCAATTTTAGAGCTTGTTTGCTTTCCCCCCCCCTCTTTGCTGTTTTAACAACCAAAGATACTTACAAAAACTGCAGACTGGGAAGTTTGAAGACTTTAGCCGGTAGCGCCGTCAATCTGTTCCGGTTGAGTTTCAATACCAGCAAAGAGCTGGAGATGTTGTCGAAGCAACCCGGCTCCAGGACGCTGATCTTGTTATTACTCAAATTTCTGCAAGATTAAAAGACAAATGAAACAAAGCTTTGGAAATGGTTTGCTTGTCTAACCAACAAACCCGGTTCAATTTTAGCTGGAGGAATCGTACAGATCTTTTAACAGCATGGAGGGGAAGGTTCCCGCCCTGAGCTCGGAAAGGGAGTTGGATGTCAGGTCCAGCGTCTCCAGTGACTCGTACGGCAGCAGCTGATGCACCAAGAGCTCAGAGATACGGTTCTGCACTCTAAATCATGCAAGACACAAGTGCGAGTCAAGACGGAAAACTGACCGATTAGTTATTCATGTAGGCATAACCGAAGTATAAATGACTCAAATAATTGTCCACGGGTGCCTCAATATATTGGGAATTTAGTAGGCATGATTACAAAATGGTAGACTGTAAGATAAGAGGTGACTTACAGTGACAGTGAGGTGATGTTGGCGGTGGCTTCTCCAAAGAAGGGCAGGGCTGTTAGATCATTGAGGTCCATTGAGCTGGAACGAAATTTAAAACATCGTGGTTATTTTGCCGTGACCTAGTTGAAAATTTGCAGACAGGAAACAAAATGACTTTCACTGACATTGCTCCAATAGGCAGTGCTGGATTGAAGAGTCAGTAAATCTGGAAGCCAGTTGAACCGTAACACGGCATCCTACGCTAAAATAACTCATTTGTGGTCAACCTACTGCAATCACGGTAAAATACCGTTTTTTTCCATGTATAATGCGCAAAATTTAACTAATTTATTGTCCTAAAATCTGGGGTGCGCATTATACATGGGTAAAGGCTTTTTTCCAGCATCAACATGCCATTTTTAGGGTGCGTATTATACATGGGGGCGCATTATACATGGAAAAAAACGGTACGCAGAGCTTCGGACGTTGACGTCACACATTTCACAATGCAGTGTGCCAAATGTAAACAAAGTCCTGTTGGCAGTATAGACAATAATTGTAAGTTTTTGAAATTACATGTAGCATGTACATATCGATTCTATAAGCGATCTATATAAGATTCTAAATCACCGGTCTAGTGTCAATGTTGTGATGCCCCAGGAGCAACTTGAGCACATCCATGCTAACTTGGCTAACTACTTACACTTGATTTATCCCCTCCAGTGGCTCCAAGGGAGCCGCCGAGAGCCGTCTCCTGTTGCAGTCCAAAACTCGGAGCTGGTCCGGTCCCGTGGAGCACGAGCAAGGAGCCGGACACGTCTTCAGGCCCCAGGCAATCGCATTAAGAAGCACGAAGACGAAGACCGAGGAAAGGGGCCAGCCTTTCGCCATTTTAAATGTCTTCCCGCAGGAGTAGCTGTGGAGCTATGTGGCTGACTAGCCTTGGATGTTCTCACTATTCAGCTGTCGTGCTGTTCTTGCAACTTGCGATCGGTCAAGCAGAAATACCATTCGAAGTAGCGACACTATTCCGGCTCCGTATGGAGCGACTAAGCAGAGTTACGGCCCAGTTTGAGTGCAGCATCTTGGCACAGATTTCTGCTTTGCTTCTTCTTCCCGTGCCTGGAATTCCTTCAGCTCCTACCTAGACAGACGACCCGCATACGCCACCTTTTCCAGCGCCGAGTTTAATGCCGCATGTTTGGGATCGATTAGGTTGAACGGAATTAGGAGTCCGAAAATATTCACCCGAGTTGGAATTTCAAGTCATTTCACCATCTTTGCATGTCTTGCTAGAACAACAAACGCGCCCTGTTGTTGATGACATGCGATATTATTGGTCCCGCCCCCTTTTACAAGATGTCGACAATTCTACTGGCCCTGGCGTACGTTTGTCAAACCAGTACGTGAATGTGATTGGCTCCCACAACAAAACGACGGTGATTTGTAGCCGCACTTTATATCCGATCACAAAAATGTGATTTAATCGTTCAGAATCAACATGAAATTTGGTTTGAGCACCGAGAAAGAATAGGAGTGTAGCATGGAAAAACGGCAGCACCACATTTGTATTTGCAAAGTGACTTGTTTGTGGCTTTTGGGGGGAACCGATCCTCTCTCATCAGAGTAAAACTCACCTACCGTTTTTTCCATGTATAATGCGCAAAATTTAACTAATTTATTGTCTTAAAATCCGGGGTGCGCATTATACATGGGTACAATTTTTATTTATTTTTAATTAATTATTTATTTATTTTTTTGAAGAAAATCATGGTACAACAATTTTTTAAGAAAATCTTGTCACGGATGGAGTGTGGAAAGGAGCAGGGCGACCAAGTGCAGCTTGGACCAGGGTTCATTGGAGGAACTCAAAACACAGACTTTGTAAACTAACATAACTCCCTAACAAAACCAACAACAGGACTGACCGACAAAGACGTGGAACAAAAAGAAAGGTTGACATTACCAAAGACAGGAACAGAAACCTGTGTTATTGTCAAATATGACATGAAATTTTGTTTGAGCACCGAGAAAGAATAGAAGTGTAGCATGGAAAAACGGCAGCACCACATTTGTATTTGCAAAGTGACTTGTTTGTGGCTTTTGGGAGAACCGATCCTTTCTCATCTTTGAAAAACTCACCTATATGCTGTTTTTGCTCATAGGCCAAAGCAATAGAAGTATTACTTTGGCACCATCTTTTTACATTTTGCTGTCACAATAACACACAGAAGTAAAATGACACATTTCATTTACATAAAAGAAGTGCTTTGCTGCCACCCTCAGGCATCTATGGGACACATCAAGTCATCAACCAGTGATCATTAGTCACTTGGGCTTCTGTACTTTTTATAGCGTATTAGACCATCACTGTACTACTTGATCAACATCTTTTAGAAATGGGAACGTCTCAAGTTTGGTCACTTGATCTTCTGTACTTTTTATAGCGGATTAGACCATCACAGTACTACCTGATCACCTGTTGGAAATTGGAGCGTCCATGTGTCACACTAATGTAAAATAGCCACTGGACACAAACACTGCAGTTTGCACAAATAACATATAAACAATAAATAAACATAACATTGTAGTGCAGTTTTAGAAAACCTCATGAATGATGCAAGGCTCAAATTGAGTGAGAGGGTGGAAGAAAAACAGCTGAGGGGGGGTTGGCGGGGCTGTCACATGATCTAGGGGTTGGAGTCAGTTCCCCTTTTCTGACGAATCACAGGCCAGGACTTAACTTCAGGCTTGTTCCAGCCTTTACTGTGTTTAGAAGGCAAGGGGGTGTCTGGCGGCCGGTGCAGTCCGAGGAGAGCTACCTGGAGTGCACCGGCAGGAGCCATGATTCGCCCCCGCACACTCCGAGTAGATTATGGGAAAACTGCCAACGCCGTATGCGTGGTTGGGTCTGCGCTTCACCTGGGCCTGAACAGGTAGGCCAGAATACAAATTGAGAAGTGTGTGCAATTTAGGTACTCATCTCTATACGCAAAATCATTTTTACTTTCTCATAATATGATAATACTGACATTCATTTATTAAAATTTGGAAATGAACTTTTCTACAATGTTTCAGTTTGGACAGATGCACCTGTAATAATAAACATCTCTATGAGCCAAAGCCATTTTATTCTATATGATATGTACATTAGATTGTACAAGCCCGTACCTATTGTCTGTAGTATCACAAGTTGCTGAAAACCTTCTCTAAAAAGCCATTTTAGAAGGAGGATATTGTGCACGTCTTTCTTGTTTTTGATTTCGATATGGACTGGGCTATATAAGTCAACACGCAGATGCTGTTGCCAGCCACACAGTAAAACAGGCCATCTATTGTTGCAGTGCAAACACCAGAGACTTTGTTGTGGCATCCAATTGCATCTGCCGTGCCACACGACAGCCAACGCAGCACATCCATGCTGAAACCGGATTACCCAGCAAATGCAAAATAGTTCGCTCATGTGCAGGGCCGGCCGCTGAAAAATAACAAGGGCCCCCATTTGTGTCACTTGCTACTGCCACCGGGCCTGCATATGCACCGCAAGAATGTTAACAGCAAGCGAGGGCATGTTTAGTTGAGAGAAGGTCTTCAAAAGGGGTCATTTTCCTCCGCAAAACAGCTGTTTCAGGAAAAGAGTGTTGGCATGATAGCATCTATTGTGTAAATAAGAGGACGCCGAGGCCCTGAAGGTATCTCCAAACAGGTTTCACAACAGTGACTCTCATTAAAAATCCTTGTTTGCTTTTGGGGATCTTGTGATCTCTTTGCAATACGGTGTATTCGGTACAACGTCATCCACAAAATTGCTTGCGCGCTGGAATGAGAGGCAGTCATGTAAAAAAAATTCTTTAAATATTTTTCAGAAAAATGGATCGCTTTTGAGGCGGTTTCAAATAGACTATATTGATTAACGAAATTCATTGTACTTTTTAAAATGAACCTTCGTTGGAAATACATTACAATATGCGACCCTAAAACAGTAGCAGAGCAGTCTTGTAAGAAGAGTGTTTATTTCCAAAACTTAACATGCAAACAATCAGTTGAATAATGTTGGAGAACAAAAGGCTCTGACAAACACGTAGGAAATAATTAACCGACAACTATGGCGGAACTAACAAAAGCACCTGCACAACTAAAAGGGTATGACGGGCAAAACCGTTGCGGGAATGAGAGGAGGGAGCAGAACAATGAGTAGAAAAGTAAAGGCCCAATAAGGTGTGAATCGTAACCAAATGCTCAAACTATTAAGCATCTTCTTGAGGTTACCTTGGTCAAATTTTGGCCTTTTTTTTTTAAATATAGTCTTGCCAACTTAGTTGTGTGGCTGAAGTTTAGTTAAAAACCATACTTTTTATCCACTTACCTATGATTAAGATATTTTAAATTGTTTTCAAAATATATTTTTCCCAAATTTACATTGTTTTAGTAATATAAGTGTAATCTTTTCTATGATTTGACTTTGTTTTTAAATGTACTGTAAATGCTTTTGTACTTTTAAGTATGTGCTAAATTAGTTTGAGTATGAAATAATCCAGATAGTAAATGAAGCTGCCTTTTCTTTCCTTGCACTGCATATGTGGTCCACAGGAGCGCACCTCCCAACTCCACCTTCTTCTCAGTCAAATGTTCCCCCAACGTTCAGTACAGCATTGTCCCGCCAACCCAGGTGACCTCTCACCTCTCCCCCATGGCCCTCGATGGAAAATCAGTGCTGCTCATCTCCATGACGAGTGCCAGCCAACATGAGAACGACAGCAAGGTAATTGCTGACAGGAGGGAGCATGCGTGACGTCAAAGCTACTTTGTGTAAGCCTGCCTTTTTATTTTTTATTTTACAAGCTTACTGTTCGATACTACGGTGAAAATCAAGAAGTTTTGAGCAACGCCATCCTGCACCTGACAGCACTTGGTATGACTCAACAACACATATTTCAGTGTTGTGCTTCTTTCGCATTTGAATCCCATGAAACGTGTTTGTCATGCAGAGATCTCTCTTGATGTGGATGCTGACCGAGATGGCGTTGTGGAGAAAGACAACCCCAATAAGGTGAGCAGAAATGACAAATATTGCAGAGGGGTGGAATTTCCGTCTCTTCAAGTCTCCATAAACATTTTGGAAGATATGATCGAGGCAAAAAATACTATTTAAGATACAAGTCCTCCTATTTTGCTGTTAGGGATCTTGGAAGTGGGGTGCCGATGGGCACGGAGCCGTCCTATTGGTCAACTGTGACTCGGAGCGCCGCTATGCCAAGCAACTTGACACCGAGGTCGACTACATCTCCAAGTTATCTGGTATGGAAGATGCTCCACCGCTCTCGCTCTTTATTCAAATGAATTTAAGGGTATATTTCACAACCGCTGTACAAACCTACAAAAAAAGAGCCATCAATGCTTCCACTGGGGGTGACCTAATGGTGTGACCTTTCTATGCAGATTTGCGGGACATGTCCGAGATGGTGCTGCGGACGCGCGGCCCAGCCAAGCTCCCGCACGGCTACAAACTCACCATGCACATCTGTCAGGGCGATGCAGAAAGCATCAGGGTCTACAGGCCCAGGTCTCAGTCGTTCGGCAGCATCCTGTGTGAGTTAAAAAAAAAAAAAAAAAATGTTGTAAATCATGTGAGCTATTTGAACCATCAAGCGTGTTTCTTCATCTCAGCTGGCGTCTCCGGCGGATTTACGAGAGTGCTGTCAAGTCAGGTGTTGTCCGGGCAAGTGCCGTACCTCGGGGGTGTAGCAGAGACTAACTTTTACGTGGAGGGTCTCAGGTTTCCAGATAAGGACTTTGACGGGCTCATCACGATCAATCTTAGCCTGCTGGAGCCCATTTGCAAAGTAAGAGCTCCTCACAATATAAAATGAGATCCAGAACCACGTTATTGTAAGGCATCTTCTCACGTGCGTCCACAGGGTCTTCCCGAGACCCCCATTTTCACCGACAGTGTCGTGTTCAGAGTGGCGCCGTGGATCATGACGCCAAACACCCTGAGGCCTGTTGAGGTTTTTGTATGCAGGTACAGGAAACCAAAAACCATGTCAATAGTTTCATCTCGTGTTTTGCAAAAGATTGTTTCTAATTTTCCTCCTGCTCAGCACGTCAGACAACTACGGCTTCTTGAAAGGAATGAAGAGTCTGGTGGCGAGGAGCGGCTATAAACTCAACATCTGTCACGAGTATATGAACAGAGGGGACCGCTGGATGCAAGTAAGATCACAAAAGCTGCTCCCACACGAGCTGAGTGAGAACGTAGAAGTCCAAACCTGAGATCTGGACCTCAGAAATAAGAAGCAGACTTATGAGTCCCGCCTTTCTCTTGCAAAACGGCCCATTGTGTTAAAGCTTAAGCGTCATAAAGCTGGAAAATATGTATTTCTTACTTTCTATGTCATGAAGAGCATTTTCCCCTAGGATGAGCTGGAGTTTGGTTACATCGAAGCGCCTCATCACCGATTTCCCGTGGTCTTGGATTCCCCCAGAGATGGGAAACTTTTGGACTTTCCGTACAAAGAGCTACTGGTGAGCGATGCTGCCAAATGTTCAACATTAAAGTCAAGAAAGTGAAAAAAAATGTCTTCTGAACACATGACAATGTCACCAAATCCTCTTCCGTCGTTGTCAGTCTCAACATAACCTCAGCGATTTAATTTCAACACATAGCATGTTTGAAATCATCTCTTCAGGGTCCTGATTTTGGCTACGTGACCAGAGTGGCCCTCAGGAAAGACGTGAGCAGTTTGGACTCGTTCGGCAACCTGGAGGTCAGTCCTCCCGTCACGGTCAACGGCAAAGAGTATCCGTTGGGAAGAATCATCATCGGCGTGGCCTTTCCCACGTAGGCTTGCTTTAGATGACTTTTATTTGGGGGGGAAAGAGGAATTCTGAAAATATTTCTCATTTAAGAACCACCAATGGACGGAACATGACCAAAGTGGTGCAGGACTTCCTGTGGGCACAGAAAGTCCAGCAGCCCATCGCCTTGTTTTCTGACTGGCTGGTTGTGGGCCACGTGGACGAATTCATGACCTTTGTCCCCGCGCCAGACAGGAAGGTAAAACCAGGAAGGCTGGAATTTACCACATGGTTGAAGCAACACAATTCCGATTTGCAAAAAAAAAAAAAAATCATGGAATTAAATAATGTATAGGTGACTTTGCTGCTTTTGTCCTCTAGTCTGACATGATGCCAGTGCAAATACTCAGGCAGTGTTCTCTTTTTGTCCTGTCATCATTGGCAGGGCTTTCGCTTGCTGCTGGCCAGTCCCGACGCGGGCTACAAACTATTCAGGGGCCTGCAGAAGAGCGGTCATGGACAAGCCAAACTCTTTGAGGGTATGTATGTCCGTCCTTTCCTGCAAATGTTCCCCCCTCAATGTGCAAACCAATCCACTTGCTCAAAGGGCGGAGTGACCAAGAGCAAATCACAGTGGACGAAATACTCCAAGACGAAGCTTTCCAAGCTGAGAACAACTATGTTCAAGTGAGTCCGAAATTATTATTACAGCTTTTGAGCTTTACAAAAACATCCAATAACAATACGACAAAAATCAATCCATCTGAGCCTCTTTGTTCAGAGCTGCATCGACTGGAACCGAGACGTGCTAAAGCGAGAGCTCGGCCTGGAAGACGGCGACATCATCGACTTACCTATCCTTTTCAAGTTACAAGAGGAGGAGGATGACCAGAAATTCCGAGCGGTCGCCTTCTACCCCGACATGGTAAGCTCGAGGAGCGGATGTACTCTTTTTCCAACAGACCGTGTACTTCCTGAAGCAGTTCTTTAAACTGTAAATAAAGGAGACATCTTTTTAGTGTTTACAATCCGCCTAACGCTCGATTATGCAACATCCACCCAAGAATTCCAGCATTTATGTGTACATTATGTTTTGTCCAAATAACCAATGGCATAATAGTATTTGATATTTTTTTAATATTTATATGTCATAATATTTATACATTAATATTTTTAATATAATATAATAATTACATTTTATATTATGCAGGTAAATATGATCGTGCTGGGTCAAAGTCTGGGCATTCCCAAGCCCTTCGGCCCCAAGGTGAACGGGCACTGCGCCCTGGAGGCGGAGATGTGCTCCTTGATGGAAGGCCTGGGACTCACCTGCACCTTCATCGACGATTTTGCCTCCTACCACCGGCTCCTGGGTGAGGTCCACTGCGGCTCCAACGTGCGCAGAGAAGGCTTTGACTTCAAGTGGTGGGACCTGGACTTGTAAATTGAGGAAGCATTCACTGCCATGGTCTTCATGAAACATCTTTGTTGTCTTTATTTACAATGAGGATGCAAAGCAATCAAGTATGTACAAGCGTGTCTTTTCAACAAGCAGACAAGAAGAGAAATACAATCATTTCATCACTTTTTGGATCGACCACAAAAGCACAGGCCGAATGGATGGGTGTGCTGTTTTGTTGAACCACATGGAGGCGCTAGCCATCTGTGCTTCAATTGAGCAGGTTCAGTTCAAGTCAAATAAAAAAGAAAAATGTTTGAGCTCAAGTCATTTGAGGGTGTTTCCCTCCCTGCATCTGTTTTACACCTGCAAAATAAAAGGAAGCATGTTGTGCCTTGTGTGTTACATTCAGGAACCTCTGGATAGACGACCGCTCACGAGACACAATCGTTTGGAAAGGCAACCTCAAGATGAGTCACAGTGTAGTTCCAAAAAAAATAAATCCACTTGACAAACACAAACTAAGAATTCTCTTGCAAAGCCATTTGAGCATTTATTTGTGATCCTTCCCACGCAATCAGTTGTTTACTTTATTTCTTCACCACTAGTACCTTCTGCTACTGTATGACATTTCTGCGCACGTTTTTGTACAACATTACGAAAAAATCAAAACTGTGCACTAGTTGACAACTGCTACTAGTACTGCTGGTGACATTAAAACGCTTCACTAGCTAACAACTAACAAGCTTAATACATACAACATTAAGGGAGTAAAAACGTATATCATTAAGAAAAAGGTAAGGGGAATGTTTTCCCCACTTACTATTGTTATTATGTCATGTTTAGTGATAAACACCTAAATAACAATTAAATAAAATCTTTGTATTCATGAATGACTCCAAGATTTAACGAATAATTACTGTGCCATGAGAGGATTTGGACAATTCTTAGGTATAAAAAAAAAAGTGTCTAAACAATTACTCAATTATTGAGATAGTTGTCTACCGATGAAACACAACTACTAGGACATGTTCTCTCGGAACGTCTCGACAAAAAATAATTTTTGGGAGTGCACGGAAATGTCATACAGGGGAAAAAAAAATCATGAGTTATTCTACTAGTGTGCTAACTTGTATTAGTAATGAGGACAAGGAGCGTACAGGTACATGGATAATTCAGGGCGGTAGTTGGATCATGAATAAACGCTCAAACGGCTTTCCATAAATGTAAGCATAAGTCACAACTATCTGACATTTCAGTCAAAAAAAAAAAAAAGTGTGGATTCATATTGTACACTGCACGTGGAGATGAATTAAACGGGAATCACAGGTACAACCAACGTGGCACCAGAGGAGTTTCTTTTTTTTTCTCGTTTTCTTTTTTGTCAAGGAGGTTGACACCATGCACAGTAGCACTCGCAAACAAACAAACAAACAAACAAACAAACAAACAAACAAACAAACAAACAAACAAACAAACAAACAAACAAACGGTTGAAAATGCTTTGTTGCTGGTTGAGGCACCAAAGTAAATAAGACTTCTTTTTTTTTAACTGCCATTCTACCATCAGAGAACGATATCCCATTTTATGGACATGTTAAGTTTGATTAAATGCTTCTGTTGTTCCTCAAATGAACGTAAAACAATGGCACCACGTGGATGCTCAACAGGTTACAGACCAAACGCTCGGCTCAAAAACGTACCTCACTCCAAATCTTCAAAACTGGGATTAAGTTGCACACTGACACGGACATGACGATCCTGCATAGCCTACAAAGGATTTTTCTGGACCTCTGAGCTTGCATTGACATCTTGTCAGGATGGCTAATGAGTCCAAAAGGAACCCTTCCAGGAAAGAGCTATGGCCCGCGTCTTGAAGTCGAGCTCGGTCAGAACCAGGCAGAACCAGCGAACCATTTGCTTCGTTCTGAGTTGTAGTGCCTCTCCAAGAAATGCTGCAAAAGAAATAGACAAAAGCGGAAGAGTCAAAAATGCTTCTTTTGTGCAGCGTGGTGGTTTTTTTTTGTTTTCTTTAGACAAAGCAGCTTCTAACCTGACAAGGGACGTGGATGCGGCGAGTCAGTGGCGTGTGGCTAACAGTTCTGTGGCAAAACACAACAGCTCAGAGTCATATTTAATCATATATATTGATAAATGGGATGGATGGCTGGACTAGTCGTTTTCATACCGAGGACTTGTGCTCCAGCGGCGGGCGCTCTGGCCTGGAACGGCCATCTGTCGCTTTCGATTCGGGTCCCTTAGGTCCGTCGCTTTGATGATGGAGTCGAGACGGAGGAGGATGTGCGGCTATTCAAAAACAAAACATAAGAAATCAGTGGCACCAAAAGATTCCTGTTCTCAACTCCAATTTCATTTCCTCTTAGTCATTATGTCCCTAATATTAGTCCATCTTTACAGATGATAAAGAATATATGACTTTGAATGCGGTTATGGAAATCTACGTGGTATGTGCAATGGTTGCAATAGTCGGACACAGTAACGATGCATGCATTGTGTACGTATGCGCCAAACTATATAACACATAGTCACCTGTGAAACCTGCGTGGCTCATACTGAGCGAGCCATCGTCCAGAGAGTCTGTCTTGTGTGGCGTAGTGGCCGACACACTTTCCTGCAAGAAATGTCGATTATTTCAAATGATAAAAAAAACCCGGAACTATTTGAACATGTTCTGGCATACACGGCACTCACCAATCCCGTGTCATACTCGTCGTCGGCCTCGTGCTCTTCCACGACGCTGGCGAAGCTGCTTGCGTTGGAGGAGGAGCGGGAAAGGTCCTGAGCCTCTGGGATGGACGGCGCCCTGCAACACATGGCCAAACTACACACCCTGCGTCACACGGGCCACTCAATTGCCATTGGGGGCGTATTGATTGTTTTCAATCAAAAAGAAGGTGAAGAGCGACCTGTTTTTGGCAGGGGTAAACTCAGGAGAGCTGTGATTGGACGAATTGTCCGATCGATTTTCCTGCGAGATGTGGCCGCTGTCTGACGTCCTTTGAGTGCACGGCGACACGTCCCGGCTGCGTCGCAAAAACACTAAATGTCACACCTCTGCCAATTTGTTACAAATACTGAATCAAAAAAGCTTGTTATTATGTGACAAATGAATCAAACGACATTTACATTGTTTATTTCAAACAACTAATCAATTCTGCCTTAGACATGCCCCCCTTATCAATAGTCACGGTGTAACAACCTTAAGGTGACACAAAAAGTGAAGCATCACAGGCAGACAGATAAGCACAAAAATGTCAAATATTGCAGATACCTTCTTTCTTGGACCTCCTGGATGTTCTCAATGCCGATAGCGCTGCTCCGGCGGGAGCTGAAGGGTCCAGACTTTTTCCTGGTGGGACTTTTTCCCGGAATAATCAGAGACTGCCACACATAGAGGACAGTTAGATGCACTCGATCGCAACAAGAACATCACATGCTAGGCTAGTCGATGCTATTTTCACAGAAAAATGTTCATTTTTATCACTCTAAATGGGCTTACAAAACGACCTACTGGAGAATGCAAAAAAGCAAGGTTGAGAGTAGCCATCAAAGCATCACATTACACGGGAGGTACATTAGCTGCAGCATCTGAGCACACACAAATGAAGCAAAAACACATTCAACAAGAAGGGAGAAAGAAACATGAACCTCTTCTATTGTTCCTATCCCTATGGCGCTGCCTCGCCGGCCGTATTTACCGGGACTTTTCCCCGGGACGAGCAACGACTGATGCACGCAAAGGCAGGATGGGACGGGAGAGAAGAAAACATGGCAAGTTGAAAAGCTCAATTAACAACACATTGGAAGATCTCATGCATACAACACACAAATACACACAGCCAGACACATATCATAAAAAAACTGAAATATTATATATATATTTTTTAAACCAATTCAAGAGGTGCTCAGGCATTGTTAAGCCATTTTTACACTTGAGTAAGAATGATCAAAAATGAATTACATTCACATTAAGCCTTTGTTGTCAGGCATTATTCTCAATATGGGTCAGAGGTTAACTTGTATTTAGCGATAGATAGAACAGCTTTTTCATCCAAGAACCTCTAGAGACTGAGCAACCCTTGGGCAGGCATGACCCATGTGACTCCAGATAGCTTTGTTCTTCAGCCACACATGGTGAAATCACCCATGCACTACATGGTGAGGTGACATGCACAGTACTATGGACATACACGTGTCACAAACAGCGGTGAACACAGGAGCAGGTGGGGGGGCAAGGGAGTCTGGGTAGTCAAAAAGCCGCAACCAGAAAAATTCCCGTACTACTTTTAAAACCAACTTTTAAAGATTTTTTTTTCTTGGCATATAAATGTCAGGATTCTGCCACATTTCAAATTCCACATTTTTGAAGGACCCTTAATTACGTCAACCAAATATAAAGTAAAGGCAACCTAAAAATGTCACGAACTTTATCTTGCCCCAAGAAATCTCAAATGATCCTTCCTCATTCAAATGAATGGAAATGCTATTAATCCACTCCAGCCTCCCTCCAAACACGCCATCAAGCCCGCCCTGAAAATGTGTCAGATGTTTTTTTAACCAAGAAAGTCTCACACTAGCGTAGCAAAGCATCCATCTTTTTAAACCACTGTCTTTGAGGACTGCATTGTAGAATGTGAAACACATATTTTTTCCATACAAAAGTCTCCCCCTTTTTTTTCTTCCAAACTTGGGTACAAAATCAAATGTCTTCTCCTTCCCCACTTTGCATAGGAACCTTGACAAGTGCGTAGAGAATTGTGTAGTGCATCCTGCGCTGCAGCTACTTACAATGCCGGGTGTTTTGGGGCTCTCGGCCAGATTGTGGGTAAAGCTGCCACTGTGACTAGTGGAGACTGTGTGTGACTTCTTGCTACTGAGGCCCATGGCGTCCATTGACTGGCTTCTGCTGCGGATGACCCGCTATACAGAGAGAGATGAGGACACATGGTCAACGGATGGCGGAAAAGGAACGGTGTCGCCCCCATTCTAGCTTCTGCTGCTCTAGTGGTGGTCGTCATGGTGAAAACTGAACTGACCATAGGCCCGGTAGGGTACATAGTCGCTCAGGATCAGCCCCCGAAACAGTGTGACTTTATTTGGAGCAAAACAAACATGTTTTTCCAACACATGAGGAAGTGTTTGAAAAAGTCAGTCATACACAATCAGAGCTCCCATGGCTGCGGCCTGGCGGCATGAACGCACTCCTGCGGCCTAAATAAATTGATGGAGGACAGCCAGTCAGGACCGAGAGCCTCCCGTACGTAATGTCAAAGAAAAAAAAATAAACATCCGTCGCAATCCAAGCGAGGAAATCAAAAGCCGCAGGCCTGGTCCTTAGAGAGACAAAAGCCATTTAGCCCGTTTGGCTTTGTCGCAAATGAATACCCAGAATCCCTGGACCGAGAGACAAGGGAGCCAAAGAAAGAAAAAAAAAGCATCTCCAAACTTCCTCATTCTCACTCATGCAGAAGAGGTCGTGCCTTATCAAGGTAAAAAAAACGACGCGGCCGTACCTTGAAGGACTCGAAGAAGCCTCCGCCTCCTCCGCTACCGCCGTTCTCCAGTTTGTCGTCGTCACTCGCAAGGCCCATCATGGACTGGCTGTTGAGGTGCAGTTCCTCGTACAGCGTTTCCAAGAGAGCTGAACGTGTACGCTCCTGAAGACAATCAGAATCTTCACAAATACTCCACTGAATGTACAAAATGGCCCACCAGCCCTAGCCTTACCTCCAGCTTGGCAAACTTCTCCGCCTTGTAGCAAGCATACTCGGCATTGATGAGCTTGGTAAAGACAAATTCGCGAAGCTCCGGGCCCTGAAGGCCAAGGAAATGAAGAGCTACACGGCGAGTTCAGATTCCCCGCACGCGTGACGCCAACACTGACCTTTGTGAAGATGGCCGGGTCAGGCAGGGCCGGCCCAAAGAAGGGCACGTCATCCCTCGCTGTCACAGATACCTGAATGGGAGGCAGGTGACATTTAAGACAAAGTTGATTTGCCACAATGGGGGGGGGGGGGGGGGGGGGGACAAACCTTGTATGTGACATTGTCCGTACACGCGTCCTCCACCTGGACCACCACGTAGGCGTGCAGGAAGTTGGACTGGATCATGTCGGGAACGAAGGGCGTGTTCTCTTCCTGGAACACGATGGCGACGATGTCGTTGCCTATATGCCTCTTCTTCTGTAGCTGGAACGGCACACAATCACGGACAAGGTCGTTCAGTACATTGGCATGATTTAATGAACATGCTTTGAGCTCCTCGTGCACATCATTAAAGCCTCTTTTAAATAGATCGAATGTTTTCCTCAAAAGCAGCTGCAGAGAGAGCAGGGGAGATTTTATTGGCTGTCATCTTTCATATGTACATGAATGAGCAACGCAGCCATGCGGATAACACGTGTCTCATTTTCTCCACGCAGATGGGAATGCATAGAATGCCCGCCAGCACGGAATCCAACAATGACACGCTCAGCATCCTCTCAAAGTGGTTCAATTGGAATGACATGGAGCCCGAGCAAGGTCAAGGTGTGGCTACCTGCGTGTTTTTGTTAGCATTCATTATTTTTGAGACATAAGAATCAAAACAATCACTTTTTGTCATGCAGTATTTGTTAAAAGAGACAATATGACATCAGTCAAAGAAAAATGTTGTACTCTGCGCACAAGTTGTGTCAAGCGAGGTTCTCCAATCTTGCAAGCATTTCAACACTGCAAACTCAGAAATTCTCCTTCACAGGCAGATTTCTAAAGAGAAGCGAAAAAAAAAAAATCCCTTTGCGCTTTAGATTTCAAACTCGACACTAGAGACCGAATTTGTATACGAGCCAATAAAATGTCAATTCTCCAGACTCTGTCTCCTTTACGTATATAATGAAATTATAAATGAGAAATGAGAACCAAAGAAGCACCTTGGGGAAGGTAATTTTTTTTTTTCGACTCAAGAATAAAGACATGCGAGTTGTCCGCCCATTTTATATCACATTGGAGGGTTACCGTGGTAACACAACTACTAGAGCGCACCAAAGAGTCAAGGGGGACTAACGCAACATCTTACATGGGGAACATCAGCAGTGGTGCAGTGACAGAACCTCCATTACTATTCCCAACACAGGTCACTATAATACGAGTCCCGGACTGGTTCATTAGTGGAGGCAACTTCGGTCCTACCTGCTGGGAGTCCCCCTCGGTATAAGGCAGCTTGGTGGAGACATGGAACATGATCTCCTTGCCGTGAAAGTTGGTGTAAACCGATTCTGTCCCCGTTTGGCCGTGCGTGACGTCGAGGCCTCCTCGAAAGCTGGAGCGGAACAACAGAAGACGAACTTTGCAAATGCTGCTGTTTTCAGGTTTGCCACACATGACACACACAAGCCCTAAAATTGACAACGTTAGCGTGTACATTCTTCCAGTCAACTATTCCCATGCATGCCTCATGACAAATCGCCCTCACTTACTTTCTATTTCAGGTTCATTTGTAGGTGATGCATAATCAATAGTGAATTGAATAATGACCAGACATGAAGTAGAGAGTTCTAAACAGCGCTGAGAACAACAACAAAAAGAGTGCCCCATTGCACAATGTGTGTGTGGTGTTTGCAGAAAACAGCAAATGAGTGATTACACATTGAAAGTTTGTAAACATTCATCATGATTGACTTCTAGCCAGAGTTTGCGATGATCAGATTGTGTGATTATCAGATTGGGAGTCAAGCGTAAGAAAGCACGAGCTCATAGAAAAAGAGCATGCTCACCCTTTAAAGTCATGCAGCTCAATAGTCTGGCCCAGGAAGTCTAAAAACTCGACAAAAGCCGGGCTTTCTTTCATGTTTCCAAAGACTTCCTCTTCTGTGGTCTGAATGAATAATCACAAGATAAGAAGGTGTGCCAGGAGGAGTGACTGTTCTTCAAGAATAAACATCTCACCTGGCCAAACTTTTGATAAATGACTCCGAACTTGAAATTATTGTTGATCACATGCTCGTCAAAGGTAACGATGAGGCGTGACGCCTGTGGATGAAATGACAGATACACAGTTAAAAAAAAAAAAAAAAAAAAAGTTGAAGCTAAAAGGACTTACCTTTGGGTAGAGAACTGGATAAAACCGATCGACGTTTATTTCTTCGCAAACAAGCTGCACCCCCGCAAAAACCAAAAGTGAGGATTAGGAAATTGAAAAACTTTGCTGTCTTTTTAAATGACATTTTTCTTACCTTTGCCATCTGGACCACATTGGGGAACTCTGTGAGGCAGGAAATTGGGATGACATCGTGGTAGGTTTTTAGCCTGGAGCTGGGAGTCAAAGTGTTATTCAATTATTAAGAGGGAATTTGTGATAAAGGTGACATGGGCAATGTCCGAACCCAAGGTACACCCTCAGAATTGAAGTAACCGATTTTTTTTTTCAGCAGTGACAATTGTTGACATTAATAAATTGCAGTGGGACTCTAAACCGTGACTATTCCTCTCCTTCCTTCCCCAGTGTAGAAGAGAGAAGACAAGTAGGCTTGCATCATCCACTCTACAGCCCCAATGTGGCTTTTTGAATTCATCAGTGAAGTGCCAACGAAGCGTCGTCATTATCCTCGTGCAATGTGTCAGTTGAGAGTCGCATTTAAAATCAACAATTTCCACCGAGTGCCTCGTGTTTGCTTCACAAATATTTAACGCCGTTGACTTTCCCATTTATAGGCCTAATGTGGAGCGTTTGTCCGAACGTTTGTGGAACACGGCTCGATGCGACCCGTGCGAAATGGAGGCAAATTACAGACTCCCAAAGCATCATCTAAATAAATCAACAGTGCTTTCCATAAAAGGAGGATTTACTGTTTACTTTAGCTATGTATATGTTGATGCCCAAAATGCAAATCCTCCTATCTGACAAAAGTGTCAAATCCAGGTCCAGAAAGTAAAAGCTGCCAAATGTATGCTTTACGTTGTGGACCGACCACATTTGATACAGAAAATATCAGATAAGAGAATTTGTTTTTTGGCCATTGATCTGTTTTCCTCTGTTGAGCTCTAGCACGGCTCAGCAACCCAATTTGTGATCAGAATATTTTGCCAGACAAATGAGCTCAGACAAATCTTCCCATTTTTCTTTTCTTTGCAATTTGGACATGTTTAGCATACAAATGACTCAACTCCAACGCCAGGATCTTATTTTTAAGCAAGATAGACTTTTATACGCAAACAATTCCATCGCTAATAATTCCTCAGATGAGCATCTCGGACACTATTAAAGCTCCATAACGGCGTTCATCAAAGTCGAAAGGGCCCCGCAACAATAGCTGTCGGAAATCACATCTCATTGAAGGACAAATTAATGTGGACGGCCAGCTAACAGCTTGTGGTTAGTCTGGCCATTCTCCCTGCAGCAATGCCCTTTATGAGCAATTATAGCTGCATTTTTGAAACGAACGGCCTGATGGACGCACAGACTGCTGCTCTTCCTCTGTGTCATTAGCAGTATCCCAAAGTTGCTTTCGGGGGGCAATGAAATTCAAATAGAGTCATCAGTGCACTCTTTATTTTGTTTGGGCCAAGAAGATTTCTTTGTCTATCTTCTTGCATTAAAAAAAACGAGCCAATGATAAAGTAACCACGGGCACAGAGGAGCTAGCTATTAAAAGCTAATACAATAAGTATACCCACCGCAGCATCAAGCGCAGATGCTCTTGATCCCCGATGACATCGTACTTTAATGAGAAGACCAAGTGGCCCAGGGCGGCATCCATCGTGTAGTAATTAAAGTGCTCCTGGGAAAAAGAAGATTTCATGCATGCGTGATCTGACAAGGGATAACACAATGAAGAAAAAGCACAAAGAGCAATTGTCCTTTTGGTAGGGTAGGTCATTTTGTACATAATGAACAATAAACCAATAAGCTATCTCACTTTGCCCATGAACTGCTTTCTGTAGATCTTGGCCGTGCTGTTGGTCTCGAGCTTGACGCAAGAGGTGGTGCATTGAGGTTGCGCAGCTTCCGGTGTCCCTCTCGGTTGGTGATTGGTCCCCTCGATCCAGTAGCCCCCAAACTGAGGAAGCAAGATGAGCGGGAATGGGCTACTGCGACCAAGAACCTGTGACACAAAGTAATTGTGTAAGCAGAAAATATTTAAATATATATATATATATTGGCGTTAGAATAATCTAATATAATAATCAATTTTTTTAATACAGTGTCATCATTTTTCCAGATTTGTTTTTGCTTCATGACGTATTGATAGATTTACGAGCTGGACACGTATTTGTTGTGGATTTTTTGAGTTTGGTAAAAGTTACCAATAGGCCACACAATATGTCCGTACCTCATGAACACTGGGGTAAGGGATGTAGTCCTCTTCGGTCTGGATGGAAATAAACACAAGTCAGGATAACAAAAAGATGCTTCTGGTCAAAAGTTGAACCGCCGGGACACGCACTGGACGCGTCGCAATGTTTTTCCGGGTCATTTGTCTCGCTCTGCAAACATGCGAGATTTGCTTTCAAGTGCATACACACCCTTTATCAGCATTGAATCAAATGATTTGACTCGTTCGAATCAAATGATCTTATTTCCTAAATGGCTTTGATTGGTGACTTACTTGCTCGTACATTCCCTATTTTTAAACTCACCACTGAACATTCATTTCACCACTTGGGAAGTTCCAATTTCACCCTCTGATTCTTGTGCCAGTCATATCTCCTGCCTGCGCTTCACATTTGTGATTCCCAAATAGATTGAGAAAAATGTTGAAAGCTGCTCAACCAACAAAAAATCCATCTTCATTTTTGTGCCCCAATTTGAAGTGCACCATCAATGAGTGAGTTGAGTATCGAAGAAAAAGAAAGTGAAGTCCTCAACCAAGTGCACCTGAGCCCTTGAAAAACTACAATAGACACCTGAGCCCCCCTAATGACAATACACAATGTTCACATGGCCCCTTTTGTTTGTTCCCTGCGAGGTGGTTGTTCAGCATTCTGAAAAACTCTCCCTCAGACTCAACACTGTATCCCGGGGTCGAATTCCAAATGCTCCATCTAGGTAACGTGGTCACAGTCAGCGAGCATCCTTCGAAAGCCTGTCTGACAGTTGCTAAGAAGCTTCGTATATCATCCATCATGGATGCGTTTTGGCGAAGATTCGTGACTCACTTTGAGGGGCGGAGGGAGGCTGCATCTCTGCTCGTCCATTCTGCAACCCTGCAGAAAGGATATGAAAAGATGAGAAGAGCGAACAGGTGGAATAAAAAGAAGCACAGCAGCAGCTTTCAAAGGCTCAACAGAAGCTTTTTCTTTTTTTTTTAGAAGCGTCAAAGTCATCCGAGTGCAGCACGGGGGTGTCAGATTATTCTTTGTTGCTTGTGACTCACAAGCATGTTACATAAAGTCAATCTGATGCAAGGGGGGGAGTTGGGAAAAGATAAACGCGGGAAAAATGCCAGACTCCCAAAGTCATTAGGCAGGAAAATGCACGTGTGGACGGAAGAGTGCCACAAAGGGATTTCACCCAATTGTATCTATTCTTTTACTGCTGACACTTCCCGAAACCCAGTGTGTGTATGTGAGTAAGAAGGAGGGGGGGAGGGGGGTAAACATGGCTGATCAGTAAGCTGTTTGTGTGGAAAAGCCCACAGCGAGACTTGTGAGGCATCACATTTTGATGTTGATCTTTTTGGACAATGAAGAAGAAGATGAAAAAGGAAATGAGGGATGCTCTGAAGCGATACCCTTATCCTTTGTCTTTCTCGCACTACAACAAAACATGGAATTCTTTTCCCAAATATTCTTCCGTGCTCTAGTAGTCACAATTGTCAATCACCTTCAAATTCCAAACTAGCTCGACACGATGTCGTCAAATATCGGTTAGCGACTGATGTCGATGTGGCATTTATATGCATCATTTGGCAATTGAATCTTCGTTGTGTATCACTCATGCATTCTACTCATTTCAGGATTTACGTCTCGCTTTCTCCTCATGCAGTTCACTATGTGTGGGCCAAGATGAAGACAAATGGAACAGGGGATGCTTCAAGAGATGTCCTTCCGCTTCTCCTTCATTTTAAATACAGAAGAAAATAAAAACACTCAACTGCTGTGAGCAGCTCATAACTTCCCTCAAAAAGGTTTGACAGCTGGACGTAAACTCCACTACTCTTTTCCCTCACCAAGTTTGAACCAAAGTTTATATCAACACAGATGCAAAAATCCAGACGCCGTCTTTTGCCTCGTTTCATGGATAAGCGCAGTGATTGCAATCAGAATCAAATAATAAAAGCAAAGGAAGAAAATGGCTGAAGCGAGCAAATATAAAACACACACCAAAGGCAGATTGAGCGCTACACTATAATGATGTGTAAACATTGCAGCTGCACGTTGTCTGGAATATCAAAAGAGCAGCCAAAGGGAAGCTGTTGCTGCTGCTGCTGCTGCATCAAGGGAGAAATAAATTGCATTTTGGCTGTGAAATTAGAGAGAAAGGCATTTGATTATCGCGAGAGCAAGTGGCGTGCGTCAGCTGGCAAAAAGCCACTTACAGTACCTGCATCCTCTCGATCATGGCAAACAGGTCCGAGGTCTGAAGGGGGGGAAGAGTTGAAAGTGCACACGGATGGTTTTAGTCTTGCTTTGAGATCATTTCACACTCTCCAGATTTGGAAATCTCTCCCACTCATTTTTGAGGACAAACATTGTCAACAAGGTGCATAAAACATCCTCAAGGAGCTCCAAGAAGCTCCTCTAGCAGATACATTGGAGTTTGAACCTGACTAAACCCACAAGAGTCTCGGAAACAGTAAACAAATAATCTGGAGTCTACAAAAAAAAGCACAGATTGGCACTCTGCTAATCAACAGAAGAAAACATGACATTACCAAAACAAATTCAAAGTGTGCTATGAGGTGGACACATGTTGGACATGGGGGGACATTTGGCCCATTGCTTGTTGTGTACTCAAGCCTATTTTGTTCCCCATGTAACACAAGTGGACTGAAATGCCAAGCTGATGTTTCCACATGACATCTTAAATTTACTAAGGGCCATTGCGGGGGCTTGCCAATCCCCCGCGCACACACACAAGTACATGTGTGTATATCTACCACTCGTGTTTTTAGACTCATTTTTCATGAGATAAAAACAAAACAAAAAATAGTCCTTGCAGTACTTGCGATCACACATTTACTGGAGCAGCAACTAATGATTGGCAAACACCACGTTACATGGACAGATTTGAAAAATCATAGTTTTGACTTTATCGTTATTTTAAACTTTGGCATTTTGCGTGACCCAAATTCGATGCCCAGGTTGACCTCAATGCCTCGTCACTCACACTACTCTGACCAGCGAACTACAAGCACATGCTCTCTCCGCCGAGAATATCAGGCCAAACAAGATTCGGCAATGCCAATACTTACATCGCTCAGACATCGCCTGTTGAGCAGAGGTCTGCGGGGGGCGCTATGGAGCAGCACGTACGAGAAGGTGTTTGACATCATGGTGGCACGACAAAGGCGAGCAAACAAAAAAAACACCCGAAACAAAAGTCGAGGGAAATTTGAGTCGTGGTAGCGCCTTGGCGTGTGAAGAGCAAGACGTTGACATTGAAATGTGAGGCTGGGATTGCACTTCCTCTTTTTTTGCACCACAACTATTTGCACTGCAGGAAGTTGAAGGAAGGCAGGGACAAAATGTCTCAGATCCTTTATAAACACACACACACACACGATTCTGAGCGCTTCTCGTTTTTGTTGAATCACTATGGGGAACATTCATCTTCCTCTCCGAAGAGCACACAAAGGAGGCCTCTTAAAATGGTCGTCTCTCAAACTTAATTACCACAACATCGGGTTTCATTCAGCCTTAGGTTGCAATGTTTGCATGCTGATTTGAAAAGAAAAGGTGTTTGCAGGGGCTCCGTGTTAAGTTTAATTAGGCCTAAGCCCCCCCACCCCCCTATTTTTAATTCCATTCAAAAGTAATACCATTCATTCTCTTAAAAAAGATGAATGTTATGTAAAATGTCTTTTTAAAATAGTTGGGTCTCTGCCAAAAACCACCAATCCACTTCCTGTTTGTGAATGTGTCAATGAGCATGCTGTTCTGCACCACTGTTACATCATAACTGTCTTCCAAAAGCATGATCGGCATGAAGGTCCAGAGCCACTTTCGAGCTTCTGATGATGCACATACTATTCACACACCTCTTGATCTGGTCCGTGCTTTGGTGCTGCTGTTTTACTTAGCAAATGGGGCCAGATATGCTCCGTCTATCTCAAAATGCCACATGATCCCAGACTCAGTTTCACTTTCACGATGAGTGAAGAATATTTAATTTCAGTAGAAGCCTCCTCAACCAAACATCCACAAAGGTGAAATTTCCCTAACACGCTTTCTAACTCCGCTCCGAACGGCAAACTCCCTCGAACTCTTGTGCAATTCAGTAACGCAAGCTCAGCCTCCGCTCAGTCTCTGCCATGCTAAGCTCTAAGCTGATTACTGCGCTGCATTTAGTACATACCGCTAATTTCAGAACTTGCAGATTCTATTTAAATTCTTCGCGTTCATAGTTTGACGGTTGAAACTATTCATGTAGGCAATTATAATCATGTTTAGGGTAGCTTTAATTATTCACGTAAAGTCTCTGCGATCAGGCTCGGTTCCTACTATCCCCTGCAAATAATACAGTCCACTGAATCCTAATTACTTCTGTCGACTGTATTTTGTGAGTAAATAAACACCCCTGAGACTTTCTAGTGAAAATTTACAGCGCAAAGAAGTGCCGTGTCATCACCAGTAAAACGAAGACTCTGCAAAATTGCCTTAAAACCGCAAGGGTGCGTCTTTAAACTTAAAAAAAATAAAAATAAAGGGTTGAGATTGAAAAAGTGTCTGGAAGAGTGCTGATTAAGCACTGTGTATCTTGGCCAAATAGCAACAGTGTTGTCCTGCGCCTACCAGGTATTGACTTCAAAGTGTCAGTCACAAACAGAAATGAGGAGTTCCTATAATAAAACTTCCACAGGTGCAACGGTCTGTCAAACAAAAAAGTTTTTCATGGAAGTAGACTTACACTTGGAAACGGATTAAATAAAAAATACGCAATATGTCTCTTAAGAACAAAGGTGCACCAGAAATTCTCCTCATCCTTCCAAGAAAAATAACTTTTAGAAAAGTTTCGAAGTTTCACTAACTAGTGCTAAAACAACGTGGAGGCCTCGGGGTGGTAGAAGTGTCGCTCGCTTCTGTTTAAAAAGATGGCTCTTCATCACATGGCTTCATCTGTGCCCGCCACACAAGCCTTATTAACGCCGCCACCGCTCCACTAGCGAGCCTCCGCCTCAGTTCCCGCCCAAAAAAAAAAAAGGAGAGCATGAATATCCATGAACCACGGCTGCACAGCGCTACGAGTTCATTAAGTCTGCACAACAGAGCACCTTTTTTTTCTTTCATTTTCCTTCCATGCAAATGATTAGCCTCTGATGTACTTTGCAAAACATTTTCTTCCCCGGCACCTCATTGATGCTGTCGGATTTATTCTCACCCTCAAATGGAAAGCAGACTTCAAAGACAGTCAATCAATGGCAGGAGAGGTCTGAATAGCTCCACGAGGCTACCTAGCTCTGCTAAATAAATTGAGTCCACCATAGTTAGAGCTCAGTGCGGTCGACGTGTGGGCCTGCACATTATTCCACTTGCTCAGTTTGAATTGCATGCGATAAAAAAAAAAAAAAAAAAAAAAAGAAGTGCGATGAAGACTACCCTTAATGGAAAATGTGTTGTTCACTCTTCAGGGCTTGTGAATTTTAATTTTAAGAATATTTCTTTTTTTTTTATATCAGTTGCTGGAATATAATTTCCTCTTTTGATTTTTGCCATCCCCCCCTTCCGAATAAGTCATGCTACCACTGCATCTTATGAAACTGCTTCTGATGAAAATGCTCGAAACTGCTAAAAGAAACCAGTGACTTTCCAAACAGCCTGTATATTCAGTTTTATTCCTTTAATGTAGTGTTAATGTCGTGAGACGGGGGGGAAAAAAAATACGCCTCGTCCTTTGACTTAGAGAGCGGAACATCTATATTTATCTCACAAGCCTTCGACAGAGTGCGCACACCCTGTCAGACCCAACGAACGTCTACCGCACACACTTACGAGCGCCAATGGTGGATGGCTGGGGCGCTCGTGACACCTTTCACCCGGATGTAACAGCTGCGGGTTAGAGTGGGAAGGACTCACCGGAAAAGTCCAGATTTAGGCTGAAAACTAAGTCTTTAGGCAAGAAAATAGCTTATTCCTTTGGAAGCACTGAGACAAAGTGATACTTGCATAGCAATTTGTCCAGACAGAGGAACTTTAAGGACTTCTATTTATTTATAAATACCATCTTTACTGATAAGTGTGTTCTTTCTGATCTGAATGTGTAGTCAAGATATTATACCGTAATCTTCGGACTATAAGTCGCACCGGAGTATAAGTCGCACCAGCCATAAAATGCCCAAAAAAGTGAAAAGAAAAACATATATGTATATAAGTCGCTCCTGAGTATAAGTCGCCCCCCCACCCAAACTATGAAAAAAAACGCGACTTATAGTCCCAAAATTACGGTACTTAATTGCACAGTGCCATAAGACTTTTGGGAAATTCAAAGAGGAAGAAATAGAAGAAGCTTGGCTAACTGCAATCCTATCCAGTAATTGAACGATGGTTACAAACGTACAAGCCTCCATTTTGATTGGCAAATGACTTCTAAGATACAAACGCAATGCAACCAGTGATAAAGCGCAATCATCTGAAAATCGATGAATGCTCCGACCTCAATGCTGGCCATACACATAAGAAATGTGCACTTAAATATTAAACATGTTGAACATTTCAATTTCTAATCCTTCTAGGGGGAAAAATCATCGCTCAGATCATCGTTTTGAGACATTATCGGGCCAACTCTGATTCTGATCAGAAGAATCTTTTTTCCCAAAAGAGCAATTCCAGTGTGCCAACAACTGACAGGTGCGTCCTTGTAGTCATTTATTCATATTTATTCATCATGTCCCTGTTATGAAAATGCTTTATTGTAACCATCTGGCTTCATCCATCTGCATTTATTAAATAAAATAGTCTTGTTTCGGATCAGGAATGGTGGCTGCTTTGTGTGCCCAGACACTTTTCTTCTTTTTATGTCAACTAAATCCATGCAAACAAAGTTAACTAACTTTGTGAAAAATAAAGAATGAAGCACACTAGCAGGAATTATTTGACACACATAGGCTCGACGTCTTGTAATACACAAGTAGCAGTGAGCCACTTTTGTTCCAATGGCTTTGCTTTCCCGGGGTGGTTTGTATCCTTTTCTAAACGATCGTAACTCCCCGTAGCATGTTTGGCATCTCTGTATTAACTATAAAATACCCCAAAGGCATCATTGCTGTAATATTGTATGAACAACAAATGAAAAAAAATACTTCTAATTGGTATTTGTGACAGGCTCCATTTCCTGGCTGTGAGTGATGAATTCCCAGGATGTCCTCCTCACCTCTTACCTGCGAGATAGCGGGAAGAGGCAGCAGTGGAGCGGAATATTGGAGAGCGCGCTCTACTTCATCAGGGATGCGAGGGATCCTTCCATCGTGCTTCCTGTGAGCATCACAGAGAGAGAGAGAGAGAGAGAGATTAGGCCTATCCGAGTGATGATAGGTTGTATTTAAGATACTACAAACTCATTTGCTGTGAAATGGCCTGTGGCTGCTGAGAGGTATTGTCACCTGAGCCGGAATAAACGAATTCTACCCGAGCAGTTGGTCGTGTAGCGGTTCACATAGCAGACTGCTCCAGTATAGATGACTGTATTGGAATATAGGAAGCACTGACCTACATTTACAACCTAAATTCAATTTTTTTCCCAGAAATTGAATTAACTTCTCTTGTCCTCAGTTCTCCTATATCATTATGTTTTTATCTTTAATCTTCCAGCAAACTGCAATAATTCCAGGACTAGTTTTTATAACCACTGTAGCATAACCACCTCTTAATATTTTATGCATAGAGAAAATACAAACAGTTAAAAAAAAAAATCTTGCAGAAGTAACAAGTAGAACAAAGTAGAAAAAAAAAAAACCTGCAGGATCCAATTGAGATTTTGATTGTTTTTGTTTATTTATATGGAAAAGACGGGCAGGGGTCAAACTGAAACAGAAAATCTTTTATATGCCTCATGGAACCATGTTGAAACTTTCCATTTCTTTGTGCACGTGTGACATAAAATTGAATTAGCAGGGGCCTTGCACAATTCTCATTCACACTTTGTCTCACACGTCAGTCAGAGTGGCAGCAACCCATCTGTGCACGCATCCTGTTCAGCAGCAAAGGGCGGAATACCCGAGTGATGAGAGGGAACAATGGTACCACACAAAATGGTCACATTTCACCACTTCTGTTTTGTCCCATGCAAACAACAGCTATGGGTGTGTATGTACTTTTCTTGCACACAATTAAGTCTTGCAGACAGCAAGCCCCAATCCGCCATTCCGTGTTGCACCATTTTCCGTTTCCTCTGCTCGTGTGTGTGTGTTTGTGTTGTGTCAGTGCGTCGTTGTACAAGGCAGATAAGAGGATCAGCCTCATCATAACACAGGCAATTCCTCCATCCTGCCACCTGACGTGAGGATGCTAAATGAAGACAAAAGGGAATGCGGTGGGAACTCAATATCGCAATCAGTCAGCGTCAAAGGGATTAACAGCGCAAGCGTTTGATTTTTGCGAGCGCGGTGTCTTGTCGTCAACTGTAAATGTGATCATGTCACACCAAGAAAGACTGTGCGTCTGTGGGAGGGGCTAGAGGCTTCGCACTCACATCAGAACCATCTTTGTGGACCACGTTTGTGCATGTTCAAGTCCTCCGTCTTGACTAACGAATCAAGATGCAACACTATGAAGCTGTCAATACGGACACTTGTGCCATCTATAACAGCTAAATCACAGCCATAATTGCCACTAATTACCCCGAGCCAGCCCCCCAATAAATCTGGTCACAATTCTGCCACATATGCATATTGCACTCCTGAAGTGAACGAATAATCGAATTACATGGATGAATATGATGGCAGTCATTACATTCCAAATGGATGCAGTGAAAAGGCGTTTTTGTGCTAATAGAGAGTCTTCCTCTTCTTGTGATGAAATAGAAAGGTGGCAAATTAATTAAACTCACAGCAGGCAGTGATGGACAGGGCCTCGAAACACAGTTTTTGAAAAAAGAAAAAAAAATCGCAACTAAGTGGCGGTATTGTGTCAGTATGTTTGTGAAACGTCATCGCACGAGATATTAAGATTAATTTTGGATTCGATTTTCATGGCGAGCTGTGAGATTTTAAACAAAAGCTATTCCCGCACATTTTAATTGTATTTCTAGATGATTATATATTGATTCAATTGCATTGCGTTACCATGGCAACGGTATTGTTTGCCGCACAATTGAGCGCGCTCTCCACCCTTGTAGGTATTGCCCCCCATCATCAGCAGGAGGAAGTTCCTCGCGCGTCACTCAAGCTGGGCCGTGACGCGCGTGACGCCGCAAACGTGCAGGCGCGCGCCTCCCAATCCATCTTTCATGCGGCGATGACGCGCCGACGCCGCTTTATTAGCATGAAAGGCGCACGCAACGTGAGCGCGCACCACTGGGAGTGTGTGAAAGAGCACGACGACTTTGGTGGAGGAAGAAGAGATGATCGCCACTTTCGAAAGCGGCACCCGGGAAGATGCATGCTGCTCAACCTAAAATTGACAACGAGCAACTCAACAAGGTTCGTTTGGATTAAAAGCGCTGGGCAAGGGAGTTCATGCATTGCAGCAACAACAAGAACAACCATTACAAAAAAGCAACTTTAGCAAAAATAACACTGGTGCTGTAAGGGCATTCATTCCAGTCTAGTAAAAGTACATCACAAATGAATTGATCCGATATGAAGCATATTTAAAGCGGCAGGCCTTGATCCCTAATGCACCAAAACAGATTTTATTTTTAATTAATTTATTTATTTTTTATTTATTTTTAACTATGGTGGATGAATCAATAAATTGCTATTTCAGACATGATTTTCATGACATTTCGGTTTGACATTTGGATTCTTTATGTATTTTTTCCTACATTACTTTATACTACTTTTAAAATCCTGGAGTGATTTCTGTAAAGTTCAGATGAATAGAACATACATTTTGGTATAATAAATAGATTTTGAGGGAAAATACATCTGAATGAAAATAATTTGAATAATAATCTCCTTTGCATCTTTCATTGACGCACATTTAAACATTTTAACTTTGAATCCTTCATACAATTTTTAATTCAACCTTTCAATATGAGTAAAAGCTTAGGTTTTGAGCACAAGTGAAATACAAATGTATTTTTTTCTATTTGATCAGAACAATATAAACTTCTCATCCCGCTTCAATTTTGAAACAGATTTTATTTGCTGTACAAAGACTCAATAGATTTTTTTTCAACATATTTGTTGACAATGTTTTAAAACTTATTGATGAGTATTATTTGTTGGATTAAGAATTGGACCGACCCAAATTGAACTTCCTTTGTTGATGAAATAATCTAAATTGGGTTGTTTTTAAGGCTGTAATACAAAACGTATGTGTTGAGGAAACAAAATACAAAAACAAAAGTAACTTGTTTACTACCTTTGAAAAAGATTAAGGAAAGATAGACAATCAAGTGCAAAAATACCAAAAGGAACTCCACAAACAACTGATTTCAAACTTGCCTATATTTGATAAAACCCCAACAAAACATACAAGAAAGCAAACACTCGTTGCTTGTCGTGATCAATATAAATACTAACGTTGGTCTCAATAAGCAATATGGTATCAATAAATGTCAAGTCATATGCAATGACCCTTCTCCTTTTCACTTTCTAGATTCTTCCCGCCAAAGTCCGCAAGGAGCCGCTGACGTCAATCAAAAACATACAAGTTACAGCCCATCGTCAGAGCTCCTTGCCGTCCAACCCCCTGTACAAAGCCGGACTTGGGTTTCCCCCAATTCCCATGATTCAGCAGAAAACACTCTCCACGCCCGTTCAACAAGTCTGTGTCCAAGTGAGTATGTGACAAAGGTTGGAGCTTGTGGCTTCAAAAATGCAATGGATATATATATGTTTTTTTTGTTTGTTTTTTTAAAGGTGCACTTTTGGTTTTTGAGAAAATGAAAGGCTTTTAAGTGTGCCTTATGGTGCGGAAAATACAGTACACGCTGGTTCAAAACAAGGTGATGATGTAATAGAACCTCAGACAGATGGAATGATTCATTGATCAATTGCTGTATGAAGGGCATCCTTCATACATCCGGTTTCAATGCATGTCTCCCCAGCTAAACAAAAGCTCTTCCCGAAACAGAATCATCACTTCCCAATCACAGTGCAGAACCCCCGAGTGTGAGCGCCACTAATTCTCCTTCTATATTTTCGGACCATTTTACAATAAATACGGGAACCACCATGCTCTGTGCGCAGCGGTTCTCCGAGACACCAAGCGATGCCTTACCCCGTACGAGCAGAACGAAATCAAGGACTACCGTCACGTTTGGTACGTGGGAGAAAAGGCCAAGAAAATGCGACACTCCAAAGAATCCACGTCGGTGACGGAAGGCGAGTCCTTCGACGACTCCAAAGGCTTCTACAAAGTGGTGAGCGTTCACCAATCGATGACACCCCCAAACGTCCTGGAATAATAGAATAAATCATTTCTTCCCAGAGACCTGGAGACCACCTGGCCTACCGCTTTGAGGTCCTCGGGGTGTTGGGATCGGGACTGGCTGGAAAGGTGCTCAAATGTAGAGACCACAAGACCATGACACTTATCGCCATCAAGGTCTTCCGAAACACTGCCGAGTAAGAATCTCTCCATCTCATGTATCTTAATAAAAAGCAAATGACGAGTTTTTTTCCCCCCCCCCATTGTGTAGTGATTTGTGCTAAACTGTCTTTCCGTTTCCATTTCACACATGAACGTAGCTGCTAAGCGCCTGACAAAAGATATTTTCTCAGTTGAAATGTGTCACTTCAACAATACTCCCTTAAAGCCAATTGCGAAAGCACGGAAATCTGTCTGATGAGGTTAGCATTTTGCAGTAATTAGCTGTTCCACAGATAAAACCCCAACTGGGTTATTAATCTGTTAATGGCCAATAAAGCCTCATTTCAGCCTATTGTTAACATTGTATGACATCATTTCTCTTTCAAGAGGTCAAAAGATTGCCCAGACAGAGTTGGAGAATCTAAAGACCCTGCAGCGACTAGACAGAACCAACAAAGCCAACATGGTCCACATGAAGGAGCACTTTTACTTCCGCAATCACCTCTGCATCACCTTTGAACTATTCGAGTAAGTTCAAGACTTGGACGTTTATGACAAAACCTGTTGATTAGTCGTTGGATTGACTTTTTAGAAAGGACCTCCATAAAGCTCTCGTGGAAAGTAAATTGCGACGACTGTGCGAGACCGACATCAGGAAATATGCTATCGATGTGCTAAAGTGTCTGAAGGTGCTCAAAGACGTGCAACTCATCCACGGAGACTTAAAACCGGTAAGAAAATCATCATTGATCCAAAGAAAAATATCTGCAGGCAAGTTTATGGACAGAGCAGACAAGGAAATACTGCATCTACAGTTTTATGAGAGCGACTGTCTCTCCAAAGCGTAAATAACATGGCTGTGGTCCAACGCAGAGATGAAGCCAGAAGTGAAAAGCCACTTTGTTAATGGAAGCGCTAAAAGCAATTGAACCAAATGTTGAAGTATTTATAATGGCGAGACGAAAAGTTCCACATCTTAAATATAGGTCTATCGTTTTGTTTCTTGTGACGGGCACGCCATCTTAACTTAGCATAATCATGTAAATGTTCACAAGTGAAAAATGTTTCCAATAGAAGAAGCACTTCAATATGGATCAAAAGTATTTAGCGTAGATTTGTGTCTCGTAACATTTGGAAAAACTGGCTCCTTATTGAACAAATAGTGAGACACCTGGCCAAAATTGAACAAAATTGAAATACTATAGGTCCAAGGACAGTGCCTTGATGAACTCCATTCACAATGGACAGACTTTGAACCTGTTAGCCAAACTATTACTTTATATTTTTCAATCATTTATTAAACTTACTATTAGCATACTAGGTGCTAACTTGAATGAAATCATGTTCTTTGATGACCTAAGGAAAACATTCTGTTGGACAAGGAAAACAACGCTGCCGTTAGTGACTTTGGGGGGAGCATCTTTATCCGAGGTGAGACGACTACCATATGGTGAGACATGAGCCGAGTAAAGATGTTCTATTGATCGCCCTAGGCTTGCAAGTGTTTGCGCGCAGCCCGAAGGATTTTCACCAGGTTTCATTCAAAGAAACAGTTTTTTCCTTTTCGCCATCAATTTTGAATGACACCAATTTTCATGGTCGTCAAATTTGGAACAAAATTCCAACTGTTGGCAAATGTCTGGCAAACAAACCACTGCAAACTTTTGCAACCGTGAACGAAAATGGCTATGTGCGCAAACACTGGATAAGCTCCCCTGCTTTTTGCAACACGGCCTTCAAGCAATTTGCAGCTCTTCAGCATCTATTGTGTCTTTTTCTCCCTCCCTCCCTCTCGCAGGCCGGCCCACCAATCAGACACTGGCGTACATGGCTCCGGAGCGTCTCCTTGGCAGGTGTTGCACCACAGCCTCGGACATGTGGAGCCTAGGCTGCACGTTGGCTGAGCTCGACTGGGGCTTATTTCTCTTCAAAGGCAAAGACAAAGGCGACATTTTCAACTGTATAACAAAGGTAAACATTCTCCGAACAATTCAATCTTGACATTTTGGACTGCCGCCATTGTTCGGATCTTCAACGCGACTGCTCCTTAGGTGCTGGGCCACCCGCCGTTAGACTTACTGGCTGCTGCGACCAGGAAAAACTACCATATCGGTGAGCTTGATGAGACTTATTTGCTGGAATCTCATCCTGACCACATTCTCCTAATTTCCAGAGAGCTCAGACTCCGAAGACAAAAAGCAACCAAAGACTCCCCTGGCCACCAAACTGAAGTCTAAAAATCCCAAGTTCCTGGACTTTATTCGGTGCTGTCTCGAGTAGGTTCACCCCACTCTTACCAAAATATCAACAAAAAGTAGTGCACAGAATGCTTTGAGGGTCTATTAAGTGCTTGTGCGTCGCTGAGCAGATACGATGCAACAAAGCGGCTTACCCCGGAGAAGGCTTTGCGACATCCGTGGATCAAACAGGCAACCAAACACACATGTGAGTTGAAGAGATAACAATTGAATGCAACACTTTGTGGCAGGCAAAACAGCAAAGGTGCTGACCATCTCAGCCTGGTTGCATCAACAGTTGTCAGCAGCCTTGAAAACGTGTCATTTTTGTATTTCACTTTGCGCAGATAACAGGCCGACCATAAGCAGTTTACTGAAGAGAGAGAAGATTCCGCCGCCAATGTTGCAGCCGGCGACACAATTCAAATAAGTTGGTGAGATTGAAGATATCAGTCTGGCTGTCCACGTGAAAAGATCTTTCTGAGAGCTAACAAAAAAAAAAAACCTAAAGGCTTGACCCAATGTGTTTGGAGTCCCATGTTGCTAGGCAGCTTTTGGGGAAATATCTCAGGAGAGCACTTCAAAAAATATTTTGCATAGTTCCTAGGTGGCTCAGTCTTGGGTCACCCT